>NC_140501.1:6177483-6307483 GCF_964271855.1 Acomys minous | reverse complement strand
AGAATAATTTCAAATCTAACAAAGGAAGATTGGTTTGTCAGATGTAACCTAAATTAAGAAGGAATACTTATTAAGTTCTGAGTGAGGCCATCTATTCAATTAACAGCTATTATAGATGAGTGTGAAGGTGAGACAGCCTCACTGCACTTAATTGTATCTAGACAGTTCCTCCTGAATGTGCAGACCTAAAGAAGACCAAACTGTAAAAAAGCGTTAAAGAGAATAGGGCAACTTCTGTATCTTGCTATTGGGTCTGGCTAAAGGGTCCTTGGTAGAACAGTTCTCAGTTTCACACGCATTACTTCACCAACTATGCAGGATTCTTTTCCCAGCTCTCCCTCACCGTCTCTCTTCCCTGTACATTTTCTCCTTTAGGAAATTAGGGATGAACACTATCTTGAGAATTTGAATGGTGAAAATATCTTTCTTTTTCAATCAGAGGACATTACCTAGAATCTGTCTTTTTACTCAGGAGCATTTTCTCTTCCTTCCTGGGAACTGAGTGTTACATGTGCCCTTCTTAAGGCAATCGTGGTATTGATAATTATGGTTATTTTTTATGTCCATTCTCCTGGACAATACTATAAATTATTTTAGGACAGGCGTTACATCTTATTTATTCTTAAATTCTGCAGAGGAATTATGCCACATATGGAAGAAACAGTACATTTTGCTTGGTCGAAGTCACAGTGTGAAAACATAATGTGAGGGAGACTTCAGGGAAAAAAAAAGCACAATAAATACCTTAACTTAGCTTGAAGGTACTCTGATTTCTTCAAACATGGCATCAGTTAATGGGTCAGTCTGAATTGGACCCCAGATAGACCCAAGGCCTGGTTGTTACCATTTTTGTGATTTGGAACAAATCATTTATCCGTCTAAACTCAACTAAGCAATGTTCAAAATGAAAACCCTAATACAACTTACAGGTGGTTTAAACAGAACAATGGTACAGTACATGTAAAGTGTTTAGCATGAAACTTGTCAAATTAAAACCACTCCTGAAGGTTAAGGCTCTTAATTGTTACTGAAAGCAAGCATGATATGTAAATTCTGGAGACTTTTGGTACTGTCATCTTAATTCACCCAGGGCAGTCTATAGGTTTAAACTTAGCTTGTAAGAGCAGAAAATAGTTACTATCTCCACATCATATTTGATCCCATGCATGCTTGATTATTTCCAATTAAGAGTCCCCACCTCCAGAGAGGTAGGGTCTAAATATATGTCTTTGGAGATGCCAAGGTTTTGGTGACTACATCAACAACTCAGTTCTAGTCTGGACCTCTTGTCTTTACCAAAGCAACAAGGGAATTTTGGTGGCCTCTGCCCTGGCCATATTATTCTTACTAGTTTGTTCTATAGGTAGATAGTTGGCTTCCTCCCATGTGATCTCTGAGAACAAAAGCAAAGGCTCACACTATTCACAAAGCTTTATGAACTATTAATTTCTACAGCTTGTTTTTGAAGGAAAGGACCACATTCTCGGTGATTCTGGACTTCTCCTGTTTTCTCTGATTATTTTTTATACATTCAGACTTTTCATTCTACTCACGAATTCTCACATGCAGCAGGGCACCATGTAAATAGTGACCTCGAAACGCCTTGTGCTTTTTTTTTTCTTCTCTGTGCGGAAAATTGGGGTGTATGCTATAACTGTCTGTAACAGAACCAGATTTTTTTCAGAGAAACAGCCATGGTTTTCATAATTTGAATGTGCTTATTTATAAGGAGAATATTGAAAAAACCTAATTTGCCCTTTCCTTCTTGGGAAAGGAGGTTCTAATTGTGTCTTCCCTTTCGGTGATAAAGGAAAACTCTTGGTTCTCTCTGGCCTTGGGGGACTTACCTGGAGACTTCTGCTTGCTGGAAAAGGATGAAGAGATGTTTAATGTAGTCCATGGAAGAATAGGTTAGTGAAGCTCAATTTCGGTAGACACTCAGTGTGTCCTTCGGAGCAAAGAAGGGAATCTATGCTTTGGACCTCACGGAAATCTTCTCACTTCTCCCTGCTTTGCAAGGAAGTCTTTGTAGATCCACACCTCTCACAGACAGGCTCTGCCCATTCTCACGAATGCACGGCCTTGTTCCTACTTCTGGTCACTTGCTTTCCACTAAGAAACTCATGATCTGGCCTGACACTGATGGAATCACAGCTACAGGCAGCCTAACTGTGTGCCTGTAGAGGATTTGCCTATGTGGGGGAAAACTTCTACCTGAAGAGTTTGCTAATTTCCTTGGTGTAAATACCAACATTGTGGCTGGTTGCAAACCCAGGCATGATGTCACTGAGCACAGAGTGACACATGCACACAAACAGAGGAGAGAAAGAGAGAGAGAAAGAAAGAGAGACAGAGAGAGAGAGACAGAGACAGAGAGACAGAGAGACAGAGACAGAGAGACAGAGACAGAGAGAATAATTTATGTAATTGTAAGTATATACAAGTTAACTTTCAATGATCATATTTAGTGACTAATTTACACAATTACTAGCAGTCCATCTATGAGCAGTGAGAACCTGTTCCAGGGCACCACTGCTGTTCTAGGCTGCTTCCTGGACTCTCTGTTTGGAGCCAGTTCCTCTTTGAGGCTGTTCCCATTACACTCAGAGCATTCTAATTCCCTGCTCTCCTGTCAGGACGCTCACAGGAGTGGGGACATGTCCAAAAGACATATCCGTACCACTTAATTTTGACCAAAGTCACACTCACTATGTATTTGTTGAATCATAGAGTGGGTGACTGGGTCACAACCAGGCTGATGTGATTCATGTATTTACCTATATCCTGCCGGATGACCTTAAAGAACTCCTTTCAACCTTACAAACAAAGAGCATGTTAAATAATCACTTAACCAGGCAGAGAGAAGTTGATTTCTTTTCACTCCTTACACTAAAATATGCTCCGTCCAATTCCTTGAAACGCTGCCTCGTGCTCATTTGGAAAAGATATCAAGACGTCCTGCAGTCTAAGGAATGTAAAAACTTTTTTTTAAAAAAAAAGTTCTCAAGCCAATGGAAAGAATTTGTTTTTTATTGAAGAAAAGTTTTTAAGAAGTACGCAACACATTGGACAGATATCCTGGAACCAAGCTGTGTAAGTGTTGGAAGTAAATTGTTTAAACCTTAAGATATACATGGCAGCCAGCTTTTGAAAACTCAAAGCCAGTAAAAAGTGACCCAAACAAAAACTGATGACTTGACTCAATTCAGAATCCTGAATTCTCTTAACAGGGTGCTGAATACATCCAGGGACTTGGAACTGCCAGAGAAGTTGGCCAGGGAACCACAGGCAATCTATCTTCAAGGAAAGAAAAACATGAGTCAGGCGGAAAATAGAAAGAAAGATGATGAGAGAGGAGAGGGGAGACAGGAGGGGCTGCGTAGAAGGAGAAAAGAGATGTCTGAAATGATGGGGTGAAGAACCATCTTCTCGAGGAAGGCAGTCCATGGAAAGACTTGCCAGCACAAACAACAGTGAAAAGCGGGGAACCTGGAACACTTGTGTTATTAATCTAATGATCTTAAACCAAAGAAAGAAATATTTATCAAAATCTTTAAGCTTTATTCAGGAACATGTCTCTTAAGAAATTAGCAGAAGCTGTGAGGAACCAGAAAAGAAGTATGCGTGAACTTAAACTCTAGAGAAAAGTTCGATTTGTTGGTGATATGTGACCCTTCTTGGTACTAACTTCGATGAAACATTTTTGGAGATATTTTAAGCTACTCAACATTTACCTACGCTCAATATCCTTATACAAATACATTTCAGTCGCCACTTTCACTTTGAAGAACTTGTTTTTGATTGTACATGTCTGTATGCATGCAGTACCAACAGAGGTCTGAAGAGGGCGTCAGATCCTCAGGAGCTGGACTTACAGATGGTTGTAAGCTACCTGTGTGGGTGCTGGAAACAAAACGCAGATCTTTTTCTACAACCGTGTGAGTTCTTAAGCACGGAGCCATCACTCCAGAGCTACTACTGTCACATTGAGCAAAGGCCCTCAGCTGTGTGACAGCTGGGTGGTGTGGATGACTGCCAACAGAGAGAAGATACAGCGGCAGCGACGAAGGGGTGTTGCTGGCCAGAACTGTGTCCAGACAATAATGATACTGGGATCGGCAGCTTTGGAGAGGGTCTCAGTTACCCACCACGTTGGTGCCTCTGACTCAGCTTTGAACCCAGCCACTGTAACCCCTTCAATCCACTCATGTTTCACTCTCTTTAGTTTTAGCTATCCACAGTCCATTGCTGTCCGAGAGGCTTAAACGTTCTAGAAGCAGTTAACTGATAAGTTTTAAGTTGCACGTCATTGTAGACAGCATGGTGACACGTTTTACACTGTCCGCACTCCATCGTGCTGGGGCATGAATTAGCCCTCTTCTCGGTTTATGGAGGTTGTGTATGACCTACCTGTTAGGTGCTTCACAAGGCACCTTCATTATAGAGTGACTTGTCACCATTGTCACCATTACAGGGCTCACATCCAAAGAACTCTTATTGTATTCATAAATAGCCCCAAAGTACAAGACTGGTGATGCAAGCAATTTGAATATGCCAAAGATGAGCCATGAAGATCTTCTTCTAAGGGGAAATAATGAAAAATACCATAGTTATATATGTAGACAAGAAATACTCCTGATGAGGCTTAGTGCTCTGAAGCATCTGGCATTCTGTAACACTCGGAGGACTGCTATGGCCTCCTAGCTCAGCCTACCAACCAGAGAGCCAATGTGACTGTCCTGTAAGTGAGAGCTTCCATTTTAACTGCATTATCAGTTTTAATAAGTAACATCAAGTGATCAAGAACTAAAAGTTTTGGTTCTAGTTATTAATTTTAGTAGAGTTGTTTACTTAGCTCTGTTTTAACCTGACATAGTAAGTGGAGTATAGACAATAGCCATATTGTCCATGTGAGTGCATTGTTTTCTCTAGCACTACAGGCAGAGGAAGAAACACTCATCCTTCGCGTGGAAGAGACAATTGCCTTTGAGATAAGTGTGTAAAAGGTAGTGACGGGCCAGTCACGGACACTCAGTGTTTCTTTACTTTCCTATTTCTCCTCCTCATTGCAGATAACCACATGCCAGGCAACTTCAACCAACACTTATTTACAGTTACTCCGTTCTGATTTTTTTTCTTAAAGCACATCCTATGTTCTGGGAATACACAGGATCTGGAACACAGTGATAAGATATTTAAAATTCTATTCTTCATGGAGTTTAAATTGTTCATTCACAGCTCTGTATAAGCCATGCATTTGGCTTGTTATTCAGTACTGCTCTGAGTAATTATAGATTATGTCAGTTAAAATAATATACGCTTATACTTCATTTTTCAGTGTATTCTCTAGGCGTAATATTTTATCTTCAAAATGGCTTTGAAAATTGGGAAGCCATATTGTCCCAGTGTCATCCATGTTTAAGATGAAAGGCCAAAGGCTGGTACTCCAAACACTTAGATTCTTACTAGTGACTGTTGCTATGGTCAGAATGGTTTATCCCCTCAACATTTATGTTGGAGTTAACTTCTGGAAGCTTTAGATGTAATTACTGAGATGCCCCTTATAAAGGAGACCTGAGGGGGCCTTTCACCAGTTCATCTGCTAACTAAGGACAGTAGGTATCATCTGTGGATTGTCTGGTGCCCGAACCTTATAGTTCACAGCCTCTAGAACTACAAACTTTTGTTGTTGTTGTTGTTATGGACCAGTGACCCAGGCGAAGGTATTGGTTGCATTGCAGCACTTCAAATCTCCTGGACACGTGTCTGTTACCCCACAGCTGTCTGTTGTGTAAGTGACAGCCACACCTGGATCCATTATACACGGTCCTGTACGAACTTGACAGCTCTTTGTTTCCTTGGGTATAAATGTAATAGATTGAAATTCCCCAGTTAGTCTTCCAACAAACAGTGACATCACTAGCACTGTAATACAAATTAGAATCTAATAAATAAATCAAAGCAGTCTCAAAACATCATCAAATCTGAGTAAGTTGAGGCATCATTAAGAGTTGCCTATAATTAAGATAAAGCATCAGAGCTCCACTTGCAAATTTCAAAACAGAACTTGTTAACCATGGATTTTCTAACTTAGTAAAAATCCATTGAGAAGAAAGTGTGGCAGTGAGAATTTTTTCAAACACAGCCACTTACACAGCCACTATCCACAAACCTTGCCTCTCAAGGTGCCAGTAATGACCTGGGTGGATGTGTAATCTAAGTAGCAAAGACAAGGCAGAGATCAAGAAGACAGGGAAACAGCTGTAAGTACCTCTAAAAAGGTGAGCAGTGTGTTTGTTTATGAGAAATATATAGATAGAGATGTAGATATAGATATATTTCAGTGTTCAAGTTCTAAATATATTTAGAAACCCATGACTGAATGTCTACATACCTCTTACTACTGCCCCTCCCCCTCCTCCCTCTGTCCCTCCTCCTCCCTCTCCTCCTCCCTTTCCTCCTCCCTCCTCCCTGTAAAACAATAAACCATCTCTTTGTTCAGCACTTTCCATCTTAATGTCAGTGTCTTTCATCTCAGAATGCCGATAGACTTCTGAGACATTATCTTTGTAATCCTCTTAAGGAGAGGATTCATGAAGCAGAGAGCTCCCAAAATCCACATGTCTTCTGAGTCTGCTAGGCAGGAAAGATGATTCCTTTGAAAATCCACAGCATTTGTCTATGCTGAAGTTCCTGAATACGCTCCGGAATTATCTAATTATCCCTCTGCACATCACATAGAGCGAATCAGGGAGAAGGGAACACTGCTGCTACTTATTAAAGGGATATGCCTAAACTGTACTCCCTTTACGTGGAGTAGCTTGCAGTTGCCCCTTCCAGAAACTTGTTTTGTCTTTTTTAAAAACTTTAACCAAGAATGTAGTGGCAGCACTGATTTGAAGGCAATTCTATCCGAATCCCATGTCTCTTAGCAGGCAGGTCTGAGCCACCCTCACCTTGGAGTGAAATTTCCTACAAATAACATCACGGACACATAGGAACATGCTGGCGTGACACCCCTGTGAAAGTTCCTAATTGAACACATGGACTCTGATGCTTCTGACACATCTTTGAGCTCTTACTAACAATACTGTGTGGGAAACACAGGCCAGGGCCTGGCGGTATGACTCAGTGCATACATGTGCTTGCTGCCCTTCCAGGGACCTGAATTTGACTCCAGGCTCTCATTGGAAGTGCATTAGTGCGTTTAACTTCGGCTCCAGGGAATGCAGTGCCACTTTCTGGTCTCTGTGAGCACTGCACTCATGTGCATAAATCCGCACACAGAAACATACACATGAGTTCAAAAACAAAAACAAAAACAAAACAAACAAACAAACAAAAATCTGGAAGAACCAAAGAAAGAGAGAAGGAAACACCAAGCCAGGTTTTTTCTTGTTCACATTTTTTTCCACTAAGGTAAAACTTGGAGAAAGTATAAGTTATGGACTTTTGTACTTACATAATGATTTTGGAGGACTTGCTTTCTAGATACTGGGCTGTATGCTCCTACTTCATAGTTTACATCTTACCACAGCCAGTGTTTATGTGGTACTAATTATCCCTACTGAACAGAGGAGGAAGACGAGCTCATAGTGGCTACTCTGTACACACACACACACACACACACACACACACACACACACACACACACACGCTCTTCTCAGCTTCATCCGTCAGATACTTGTCTCTAAAGTTTCCCTTGATGAACTCAGGTTCAGGACTTGAGGAACCATCTCAGACTCCAAGCTTGATCTCCGGCCGTGACCACTCGATCTACTCTCACTTA
This sequence comes from Acomys minous, assembly GCF_964271855.1. Classification (NCBI taxonomy): domain Eukaryota; kingdom Metazoa; phylum Chordata; class Mammalia; order Rodentia; family Muridae; genus Acomys; species Acomys minous. Next base: position 6,299,694 of record NC_140501.1, on the reverse strand, counting down.
ATTTCAGGCCTTGTCTATCATATGATAAATTCTCATCTGCTTCTTTTGTTTAAAATATAAAACACTGGGGTACCCAGGCTACCCAGGCCCCTTATATTAACCTAGACTGAGCCCCTCCCCCCATTCCCATCCTCATATGGCTATTATAGCAAAGTTAGAAAGCAGGAATACTCCAAATTTATGTCCACTGATTCCATTTGTCACCCACCCCATGGCCCCTATAGTTTCTAAACACGGTTTCTAACTAATAGATTGCATGCTGTCTTGTCTACAGGCTAATACGACAAACACTATAAACAAGGTGACCTCTATCAGGGGACAATGGTCAAATCATCACCCGTCATAAACGCATCACGTCAGAGACTAGAGATTGGGGATGTGAAGGGCACAGATACTCAAACAGCATTAAGTGTGAGCCTGTGAGTTTTGCTCTGTGTGTTCTCAGCCGCAGGATAACATGTGCGCTTACTTTTAACTGACTCTCTAGATGACACTGGTGCAGAAGTCTTCATGGTCCCCAAGAAGAAGAGATGAGCTGGTACCCAGGGGCCTCCTTCCACATGTTCTGAGGCCCAGGCTTAGGACATTTGCAAGAGAAGGCCCATGGTTCTGTTCTTCTACAAGTGGGGATTAGGTCTGTTGAGGGGTATTCAAATTTTGAGGTCCTTGTGAACAAGTTGTTATGAAAGTTCCCAGGAGAGTAAAAGGTTCAGTAATATCAACAGGAGGAGAAAGTGGGCTTTTTTGGGGGGGAGAGGGTGGATCTTAGACCCAAAAATCTCTGCTTTGAAGCCACCCTCAAAATCTAAAGGAGGCAAAAGATTGGGAAGCTATTGGGCTATATTAGCTAGTCTGAAAAACCCCACCACCCTGGCCCCAGAATACATATATTCTTTCCAGAAATCCCAGACCCTGTGGTTTAGCTGGTCCCTTCAGTCAGTCTGGGACTTCCCTTCCTGCAGTGTGGTTAGAGGGACTTTAACTCTTCGGTGCCCAGCCCTCTGAAATCTCAGCAAAGCCGTGGCTATTGTTCCCCCATTCTTTCTTTATACTTCTTAAAAATCAGCTGTCATTTTCAAAGCAATCCAAAATAGCTCACTCAACAGATCCCGGGGGCTTTGGGAACGTTAGGGCCCTCCATCAGTGGTGACCTTGCTACAAGGAAGTGATTTAGGCACTGGGGAAGAAAAAGCCCACCATCTCTCCATCACACCGGTTGCACCATCAACTTCAGAAATTGTGAGAGAGGAGAAGAATCAATAGTGTGTTAAGACCTGCCTCCAAGAGTGCCAAGACAAAGTATCACTGTGCTGCAAAATGCTGAGGTGAAGGAGAAGTTTGAATGCACAAAAGAGAAATTAGTTGTAGTGGTGAAGGAAAATGAATGGTGTCTCAAGATGGAATTTGTCACTGGGAATGGCACTCAAGGGCTGTCTGTGTCCTTCAGTGGGATCATATAGTATGCGGGATGAAAAATGACTCAAATTTAAAAACGCAGAATCAAATAACAACAGGGCAATGAACACACTGTTCATATGCATATGCAGGTAAAGAATTAACTCACGCAGTTGAGGAAAGTGTCTTTATTTAAATTAAAGCACAATTGTGCCACTTTCTCCTTTCCCTTTCCTCTCTCCAAGTCCTCAGAGATAGTCCTTGCTCTCAAATTCATGGTCTGAACTTTTTTTTTTCTTCAATTCTTATCATATGTATTTTCCCCTAAATATATATGGTGTGTGTGTGTGGGTGGGTGTGTGTGTGTGTGTGTGTGTGTGTGTGCATATAACTACAACCTGCTTAGTCCATATAAGGTTACTTGCGTGCATAGAATTTCAGGGCTATTTGGTATTGGATAATCAGCTGGGGACTCTTTCTCGAGGAAGACTATTTGTCCCATTTGAGCATTCTTCAGTTGCCTGTAGGTTTGGGTATGGTTGGGGTCGTATGATATTTCCACCTCCCAGGTTAGCAGGTCTACTAGAGTCATTTTTACTTTGGAATGTGTTTAGATTAATGTTGTTGAGACTTCATTTCCCGGAGAATTTCCTGGTATTCCAGCTGACCTATAATCCCAACACTCGGGAGGCAGAATCAGGAGGATCGCTGTGAGTTTGAGGCCAGCCTGGTCTACAAAGCGAGTCCAGAACAGCCAGGGCTATCACACAGAGAAACCCTGTCTCGAAAAACCAAAGGAAAGAAAGAAAAAAGAGAGAGAAAAGTTCATTCCATTTTGATCAGGCTAGCTGCTTCAGAACGGTGGGGAGCGTGGTAAGACCAGTGGGTCCTGTGAATGGGAGCCCAGTGTCAGACTTGTCTGGCTGTGAAGTGAGTCCTTTGCTCAGAAGCAGTACTGTATGGAGTGCCTTGATGGTGGGTAAGGCATCCTATAAGTTCCTGGATGGTGGTTTTAGCAAAGGCATTATGTGCAGGAAAGGCAGATCCATTAGTAGGATAATGATCTACTCCAGTGAAGACAAAGCATTGTCCTTTCCACAGAGGAAGTGGTCCAATGTGGTCCTCAAAGTCACTAGTGATCCGTGTTGGTCTCTGCTCTTGGCAGGTCTGGCATTCAGCAGCAGCTTTTACCAGGCCAACCTTGGTGAGCAAGAGTCCATGTTGTCAAGCCAAGGCATAGCCTCCATCTCTGCCATCACAACCACTTTGTTCATGTGCCCTTGGGCAATGACAGGGATGGATGGCTGGGGAAAGAGGCTGACTGCCCACAGAATGTGTCGGTTAATCTTCTTGATAGTAGAACTTCTCTGATGAGGTACCTTTCAAGGAACATTTACATGAGACACGCATGTCTTTGAAGAGATCTACCCACACACACTTCGTTCCCAGATGACACTCTCCCCAGTTTTCCAATCTTGCTCTTTCCAAGCCCTTTACTATCCATTGGCTTCAGCCCATGAATCAGTGAACAATCACACATCTGGACATTTCTCCTTCCAAACAAAATGCATGACCATAATACCCACCAAAGTGCTGCCCACTGTGGAGATTTCATTTGCCTGGTGTTTTTCAAGGTCGCCCCCAGAGAGGAGGTATACTGCTCAGCTGTCCACTTCTGAGTGGTGCCTGCGTAGCGTGGAGAGTCATCCTCTTCCTCGTTCGAAAGACCTGATTAAAAATGGGTCTGTTCAATCAAATTATTTAATTAAAAGAAAAAGAAAAAAATCTTCCTTGTAGGAGTTCCGAGCCACTTGGGTTTTAACTCATTCCAAATGTAGTCAAGTTGCTGGCCAAGGGCAGCCTTTTCACTGTGTTTCCTGAAGGCCTGGGAAAGGCATCGGCTCTTGGTAAGTGGTGCAGAGGACAAAACATGTAGAAACAACGAAGGAAATGCTCCCATGCCACCCTGAGTGGAGTCACTGTGGAAAAAGATTGGCAGCTCGGTCCCTAAATTCATTACAATAAAATGTTTGATTTCCCACAGCAATCCTAACTGTGACATGAACAGCTGTCAACAACAAAATTAGAGGGAAAATACCATTATGTGGACCTAGCCCACATTTGCTTGTCCTATTTCCACATCATTGGCTCAGGAGAATATTTTGAAAAAGTTCTTCCAGTGGAGGTTTTCCTTATTTGAAAGAGAGCCCTTCAAGTCATTTGACCTTGGTGTGCTGCATGTGAAATCTACTTTTCATATTAGATAATACAGATCCAATATGATTGTTTATTGAATGCCAAGTTCAAGCATAGAAAAGAGTCTGGGACACAATTGGTGTACTCCTGAAACCAACCTATGACAAGTCTGTTAGTTTAATAGTTGGTTCCGGTATTGGCAGTAGCTGTGTTTCCCATATGGCCATGCAGACTGAATTGACAGATTCTGAATCCTAGTTCCTAAGGGAAACGTGGGACTAGATGCTGCTGGTCAAAGTGTGACGTGACAACCGAGCTGGAGCATGTTCTAATCCGTTTTGGTTTAAGAAGCCTTATTTAAGATCTGTGTAGTTGATGAACATTGAACTCAGGAGACCAAACTCAGAGCTGAATGAAGTGTATATAAAGTGTGTGTTATCCTCATGAGACACACACTGCCTTCCTGGTGTCCAGCACACTAGTCAGTGCGTAAGCTCTGTCTACACCAGAGACCTGTTTATACAGTGAAATCACAGCATGAGGAAGAACACGGCCTAAGCAGGCCATGAGAAGGGCAATTCTTCAAGATATGACATGAAAACCAGAATGCAGAGGGCCTTCGTTCAATGTCACCTGTGGACATGCATACGAGGACACTCTTTCCCCCCCCCCCTCCCACATTGTCTATATCAGTGCAAGTATTTGTGTACTGATTTTAGGGTTTACAAACACATTTTCAGAAAGACAATATGACACAATGATGACAGTCCCTATGCGTTAGATAGCTGGTTGCTATGTTGTTCATAAGGCAGTTCATTCCTGTTGGTGTCCATTGCAGCTTTACGTTTAAACAGTAAGAGGTAAATAGATTTTTGGAAGTAAGACTTCCATACGGATGTGAAGAGCGCTTCCGGACTGTGAGTTTAATATCAGTTTCATAGTGACACTCGCTCTGCTCCTCCCAGGTCTTTCAGGGCTGTGGCCAGCCCAAACCTGCTCCGGCTCTGAGATCTGCTCGCTCAGCTCCAGAAAATTTCAACACCCGCTTTCGTCCCTACAACCCTGAGGAAAGACCCACAACCGCAGCAGGCACGAGCTTGGACCGGCTGGTGAGTACCACGATCCATCGGTGACTCTGAAGGCCAGGGAAGCATTCTCTGCGACCCGGGTCATTTGCTCTGTAAGATCTAAAGTTGACTGAAAAAGCCACCTCATTCTTGTATCTGCTCCTGTTCTCAATTAGAATTGTGGACAGGAAAAGATTCTTTTTTTTTTCCTCTCTCTCTCTCTCTCTTAAATCATGGATTTCGTTATTTAAGAGCTCTTGAAAGTGTTAACCCGCTAGTACAGAGACGAACCTTCCAACTTCATATTTCTTCTGAAATATGACTTTGAAAGCCCAGCGGCTGGGTCTTCCAGAAGTATGATTACAGAAGCACATTTCTATTTCATCTGCTTCCTTCTCTCCTTTAAAGGGCTCTTATGTGATCATAATATCCTGTCACTTTCTTATGATTTCTCAGGGGCCGAGTTTTCTGTTTGGAAAGTCTCTTTCAGGACACCCCAAATTAATGTTGTTGTGGTGGTAGTTGTTTTTCCCTAAATGCCTTTTTAAAAAAAACTTGGGCCCCATTTAAATGTATGTCAGGGACTGGGTGGCTTTTATGTCAGAAAAATTTATCTGGTGATGGCTACACATAATAAATACAGGTTTTAATGTATGTGTGTTTCTTAATGGAATAGAAAGTAAGAGCTCCTAATTTCTAAGAAATATGGCCTGACCATTTCCAGTTCAATGTCTTCAACTCGTAATGCTATAAACAATTTATATACCTGTGTTGTCAGTGCTGTGGATGCTGTTCTACCAATTATCTTGATGTAAAATTAACAGATAAAACCCTCGGGGTCATACGGCATTTGAACCAGGTCTGATTGTGTCATATAAACTCAATCTCGAGGGTTGTTGGTTGTGAAATACTTTTATTAGTCAATGTTATGAATGGTTTTTATGGTTTTAGTTAAAACCCCTTCTCCAGCGTAGAACTCATAAGATTAAATTGGTTTTGTTTGGCCTTCATGTAAGAACATCTCAGCATTTATATATATATAAATCAAACCTACTGAATAGCATAAGTGTGTCAGAGTAAAAGGGTAGCTGCTCTTGTTAACTGCTAAATTATGTTTTGAATTTATTGCCCTTTAGTAGCAAATAAAGTCCCTCTTCTTCAGTACAAGTTTTGGGAAAGGAACCTTCTGTGCGATTGCTTCGGTTTATTTCCCCTTGCTCACTCCTGCCCTCTCACACATTTTCAAGGAAACTTTAAAGTTAGCTCCTATTTTTCTCTTAACCAGCTAGTTGTGCTGTGCCCACATCAGCTTGGCTGGCCTTTTCCAAGAACGCTGGTTCTCTTTAGAGAACATTGCTTGGGTTCTACTTTACAAAGATGCGTGTGTTCTCCAAGCAGAAACATTTGGTGGATATAGATTTTATTTCACTTTAGTAGTGTGAACTCCAGCGTTAGAGGAGGTAAGGCCCTACCAGATTTCTGCCAAGGGATATACAATGTGAGATGAGTCTGTTTTAGACATCTCACATACAAAATTGTGTCCACAGAGCAGGAGTGTCATTTTACACAGATCAAAAATCTCCTACAAGAGCAAACCTGCTGTTGTCTTCTCGCCACAGTAGGTGACTAAGGGAGTATTATACGCTTAAACTGCATTAAGTGTATCATTGTACACCACATGGATATCTATGACAATCAATTGATAGTCCCCTGAATATCAATTTCCTTTGAAACAGAGAAGCATCCCCTTGGACAAGTAAACACATTTTTCCTTAAATGGGAAAAAAAATATGAACAAAACAAATACCAAACCCTGCCATCCCCCCAATATTATTGCAATAAGACACAACCTAAATAAAATACAACACTGACAATTTTCATGGTATATTCAAAGTCTGACAGATATGAAAGCTGAAATTCTAACCTTTAAAAAAACAAAGACAAGAGATGGGTGTGGTGGCACACGCCTTTAATCCCAGCACTCAGGAGGCAGAGACAGGCAGATTGCTGTGAGTTCGAGGCCAGCCTGGTCTACAAAGTGAGTCTAGGACAGCCAAGGCTACACAGAGAGACCCTGTCTCAAAAAACCAAAAAACAAAGACAAAAACAAGACAAAACAAACAAACCAAACACCAAACAAACTTCACTGTGTAACCTTTAAAATGCAACCACCCCAAAAAGTCTTGAAAGCTGTTTATAGCAAACTGGTTGAAGACATTCTATTTTATGTCTCTGAAAATAGTTTCAATCATTTTTTTAGACAATAAATGACAATGGTAAAGGCCCTACTCATACACAAAACACAGGGCTAGCCCCAGAACCTGCTATCAACCCAGGAGCTATATTTACTGTACAATGTTCTCCACCAGCAAAAATTACCAACTTCCTCCTAGGTGTGACGTCAGACTGTGTGCCTGAGAACTGCAGCCCTGAGATTCTGATCTCTTTTCAAACTGAGAACTAGCCATTTGCAAGTCACAGCCAGCCCCTTTCCAGTGTGTTCCCCTCCATCCCTAAAATCAGACAGTCCCACATCAAAGGATGTTCTACCAAAATTATTCCTAAGACATAGAGGCTGGGCCCCAAGCTCTCAATGGAGGAACACTCCCTTTGCAGCCTCTGGCTTCCCAGCAAGGCCTTTCCCTTTTGAGGCATGCTTGCCTTCTCAGCAGAGGTGCAGCCGTCACAGGTGGTCTTTCATGGACCTGTTCAAGGAGCAGCCCTGTGTGTTCTCCAAATGGGTCTGTTCTCTATTACAGCCCGTCCCCACTATTTATAAACAAAGTCTGTGGTACCTACTCCTGTCTTAGTTTTGCCCTGAAAAGATGTTTCCTGAATATTCATAAGAAGCGTGTGTCCCAGAAAAGGAGGATAATTGGAAAAGGTTTCTCTGTTTCCGCAGAGAAAAGTGTTCTAAAAGCCAACATCAACAGAATTCTCCACTTACTCCACCCTATTTGCCTAAATGAAAATAACTTCATTCTGACACTCCCTCTTGGAGGGTGGCTTTTTGGCACCTTTTAAATTAGTGCCTGTGGTATTGACTCTGGGATCTGTTGGTAAATGTTCTTGTGTCAGTTATTGTAAACTGTGTTTTTATGTGAACTGGTAATTAAGGGGTTTGTGTTAGAAATAAAAGCCCCAATCCCTTCATGAGGAGCTTATGCGTTCTCCTATCACAAGGAGACATTTCCATTTTGTTCTTTCAAAGTTGTGTGGGCCTAAAAATGCTGTTGACAGTAGCCAGCAGCCTTCAAACTTGCTACCCTCAAGTCATAACTTTCTTTTCCAAAACCAGATGACTGTGCTTCTGTAAATTCAGCCACTGATAGAAAACTAGCTGTATCAGAGTCCTCGCTGCCAGCAGCAGCATTTTACTGAGGATGCCAAGGCCATCAGCTGATCTCGTTGACAGACTGGTCCCACCCCAGCAGCTCCCCCATCCCCACAGGCTGCAAAAGGTTTCCAGTGAACTGGGCCAGAGGTCATTATTTGCTCTCCAAAAGGAACTGGTTCTCTTCTCCTTATCTTAAATTTATCCTCTGCGGATTCTCCTGAATACTTTGGTGTAAGGCTATGAGTCTAGACAGTCCCCACTCACTGGAAACATCAGGTGCAAAATGAAATCAGCACAAAATCTCTGTGGAGTTCTTGGGTCTGAGGCATGAGGGGTTGGGCATTGTCCTCCTGAAAGGCAATTAGACGAAGAGCTCAGAAAATTAGAGCACGGTGTGCTTGCTCCTGAGCACTCAGGCAGGGACTGTCTATTACTTACAGCAGCTTTTTCATTAGGGCAAATCTGAACTCTAAATTAGAGCCCTTGGAGGAATGTGGTTTATAAAAGTCAGTCTTAAAAAAAAAAAAAGGAATTGGGAGTTAACTTATCAAGTTGTGATGATTTAATCCAAAGTAACTCCAGTAAGTATCTCACGTTGTCCTGCTGTCAAGATTTCCCGACTATTACCCAAGTCACTAAGAATGTAGGTGGGGAAGCTTGCCTGTCCGCCGGTTAATGAACCTATCTATGCGTTATGCCTATGCTATGCCATGATGTATAAAATAATCTCTTCCTGTTTTTCTTTTGAATTTGTTTTCCTCTTGCTTCCCAGAGGACTGTGTGGAGGACCATGCAGCATAGTGTAAGCACTGGTCTTATTCTTTCATTCATTCCATTTGTCTGGAACATCCCTGAGAAATGCCAGCTTCCCTCCCCCCCTTCCCCCTACTCTGGGATCAGCTGACCTCTGCGCAAGGCCAACTTGCTTACCCTCTCTGTCTGGTATTTACGGGTTCAGAACTGTTTTTGGTATTCTTTCCATACAGCAAGGTTTTCAGTCTAATCTTTGTGGAACGCTACCTCATTTGGTGGCTGATTTGAATTCTATTTCAATGTTCAGACTATTGTCATCTGCCTGAAAAATCTAGTTCAACTCGATAGCTATCGAAGGCCTTTTCTTCTTGTGCTGAGAGAATAATTACCTCCTAATAATAAAAACAAACCAACATCGACTCTCGTGCACAAGGAGCTAATTTTTCCATTAGCAGAGACACTGAGGGTAGTTTATGGCATGAACTGTTTTCTATGCGTGTATTTTGTTGTTCCTATTTTGAGTGCACTGGGTGGGTTGTTTTGGTTTGGTTTGGTTGTTGCTGTTTGTGCTTTGTGGGAGAAGGACTGGATATTGTCTTACCTGAAAGCGGCCTGTATGGGGCTGAGGGAACTCTAGGTTACTTTAACTGTTTCCAATAACTAAAACATTATCTAACATGGTGTTGAGAATGCTACTGCATGATGGTAACATCCCTTCCCAAGGACCTGTGTGTATCCTTAAGCCAGGAGTGTGGTGCACGCTTATAACCCCAGTTTAAAACCAGTCGGGGCTACCTAGAGAGTCCAAGGGCAGCCCAGGCTATATGGCCTGTCTGAAACAAAGCAAAGCTACCTAGGACCATAAAGGAGGCACTTGGCACTGGAGGAGTATACTGACTCAGTAAGCACTTCCGTCTCCATCACAAAATGGTGTTCTGTATCCCTCTCCATCACTGGTACTGTGTGAAAGCTCTCCTTTAAAATTCATTTGTTTCAAAAAGAACTTGTCTCTGTTGAGTAGCTGCGCATCCGCAGTTACAAGTCCTAGCTCAGGGCACTCTGGATGAGATAAGAGGACCCAGATCTAGAACACAAACATTCTAGAAGGGAGGAACTAGAGGAAGAGACAGGAAGCCAGAGGCCTGAGGGGAGGAGAGGGGAGGGGAGGGAAGGGGAGAGGAGGGGTGGGGGGCTGATGTCCAACAGAGGTATAGAGGAGAAATTGTGGTTGGGCAACGCTTTCTGTTAGTTTGGTCAAATGGCCAGCCATGGTAGCTGCAGTCGTCAGGTGGTACATACCTCCTCTTCCCTATATGTCACCTCAGCATCTCCAGCTTTTCCAACTAATGAGCCAGTGTGACCTCCGTGGATGGCTACCATGACCTTGTAACTTCACCTCCCTTCAGTGCACTAGGATGGAGCACTCACATTAGCACCCCGTCTCTGCTGGACCTCCCTTCTCTACTGTCACCAAGCATTAAAACCTCAAATTCTATTTTTGATAGGATTTTTTCTAGCGTATATGTAGAGGGCCTTGGTCCCTCCCATGCCTCCTTCTCTGCTTGGCAATTCAGTTGCTGTGAGGCCCTATGTACCCAGCTAAATTGATTCTGTAGGGTTTCTTATTGTGGTGTCCTTGTCCCATCTGGCTCCTACAATCTTGTCCCCTTCATCCACAGGATTCCCTAGCTCTGCCTAATGTTTGGCTCTGGGTCTCTGCATCTGTTCCCATCAGCCTCTCGGGTGACAATTGGGCTAGGCACCAGTCTATAAGTACAGCAGAATATCGTTAGAAATGCCTTCATTTCATTGACATTTTTATTTTTTATTATTATTACTATTAATGTTGTTGTTGTTGTTGCTGCCAATCAAGCTTGGTCTCTGGGCTGTCCACCCTTGCAGATTTCTGGGAGTTTCCGTTGCACTAGGTTTCTAGCCCTCAGGGTGCCCCTCAGTTCCAGTGTTGGCCTCCTTGGGGGACTCTAACAGTGGGAGCAGGAGCTGTCTCTGACTCTTTAGCCAGCTTGGACTTTTTAGCCCCTTTTCCTCAGGCTGGGTTGCCTAGTCAAGCCTTACTACAAGGCTTACTACAAGGGGAGGCACCTGGTCTTATTGGAACTTGTTATGCCGTGTTTGGTTGAAATTCATGAGCGATCTGACCATTTCTGAAGAGAAATGGAGGCAGAGTGGGGAGGGAGGGGCGGTAAAGAGACAGACTGGGAAGAAAGCAGGGAGGGGAAACTGTGGTCAGGATGTAAAATAAAATCGTAATAATAAAAATGTAAAAAAAAAAAAACAGTTGCATCATCTTCAATTCATTGGTATGTTAGCAGAAGCAAATTTGTTTTTAATAATACCACATTCAGGCTTAAGCACAACATGTATCAAGATAACGCACTTTGGGGCTAGGAAGGTTCTCAGTGCTGGCTTAGTATTCAAGGTTCATGCTCCAGCAATGGGGAGAGGGGCGTGGGAGTACTTTAATTTTTTTAATTATTGCCTTGAAAAAAGTGCATGTGGCAACAAATGTCGAGTTGGGAACTTGGGTTTTTTCTGTGTGTGTGTGGTTGGTTTGGTCTAGGGGCTAATACTATTTTCAGAGTAAAATGCAACTCTTAAAAAATATTCTCCCATGCCTCTCTGGAATCATTTGGGTATGATTTAGGAAGCCCGGGTTGTAAGGACTGGGGAGCAGTAGCTCACTTCAAACTGTCATGGCATTTCATTGCCACCTCAAAGGAGCCTGTGTCCATTGAGCTCCGCCACTTTGTACTTCAAAAGGGTGTCAGGCTGGACTTTGGGGAGGCTGGAAAGATGGCTCAGTGGTTAAGAGCACTGACTGTTCTTGCAGAGGTCCTGAGTTCAATTCCCAGCAACCACATGGTGGCTCACAACCATCTATAATGTGGCTGGATGCATACTGTATACATAATAAATAAAGTTTTAAAGAAATACATCCTCTTAATGAGTGAGCAAGAGATTTAAAAAAAAAAGAAACCCTTTTATTTTTCTAGAGGTTCAGCACTTCTCTTTAGGTTAGAACTGATCCTTCCACAGTCTTTTCCAACACACACACACACACACACTCACTCACACAAACACACTCACACACATACTCACACACACTCACTCACTCACACATACGCACTCACACTCACTCACACACATACTCACACACTCACACACACTCACTCACTCACACATACACACCCACACTCACTCACACACATACTCACACACTCATACACACTCACTCATACACACACTCATACTCACATTCACTCACACACATACTCACTCACACACACACTCACTCACACACACACACACTCACTCACACACACTCACACTCACACACATACACACACTCACTCACACACACTCACTCACACATACACACTCACACTCACACACATACTCACACACACTCACTCATACACACACTCATACTCACATTCACTCACAAACATACTCACTCACACACACACTCACTCACACACACAAACACACACACACACACGCTCACTCACTCACACACACACACTCACCCATCCACCCTTCCTTCCTTGCTTAGGCTGAATAAGAAAAAGTAACCACCCTAGCAACACTAAACCAGATTCTCTACTTTAATTAGTTTCCTAAAGATAAATGGGTCAAAGTTAGATTGGCTTCCAGTCTGGGCTGCAGCTGAATAAATTATGCCCCATTCACCCCAGCAAACAAACCGCTACCTGCTCATGAGCTGCCCTGTCTTGCCTGAACCTGCTTTATCTGTTTGCTATAAAGCCCCACTGAGACACCGCAGTTTCATTTCCACCCTTGGTAATAACAGCAGCAAAATGCAGTGTGCCTTCAAAGCCAGGAGAAAATAAAAATACATGAAAGCCACCCAACCCGACGTTGTCAGTATGCTCCTTGCTGCTCTATGGGCAACATGCGCAGCGTGAGGCTGCAGAAGACTGCCTTCTCCGCTCAGGAGCTCTGCACTTGATTGGGCCCAAGTGGGGACTCTCAGAAGACACCCATAAAAAGGCATGAGTTATCTCCACGATACGCTGCTGATTCTGTGGGTGTGAAGGATGCACAAATCTAACTCAATGGTAAGCGCTGCTGGAAAGCGCGGCTCCTGCCATGGGTTCTGCAGCTCCTACCAACAGATGCTACACTGTTTTCACCTCCTTAGGAAGTAATCCTGTCAGGCACATCAAAGAATAGTGAAAACAGCTGGGTTTCCCTGGATGGGCTTGCACACCACCAGTTCAGAGGAACTTCCTGGGCGACACTGCGTACATAGTCCCCATCACTGCTTTAAAGACCTTTCCAGAAAGTCCTGGGGATCCTGACAGAAATTAAAAACATGCTACAAGTTTTAAAGGAGGAAACCTTTTGACAGTTTTTTTATTCAGTTTGAGTGGTCTAAAGTCAGTCTTGAGGTAATCTATAAAAAAAAAAATTCTGTTCAGCGCTGAATTAAACACTCCTGCAGCCTTATACGCACTTCAGCAAAAGCCTTGGCGATCGTCATGCTGTGCATAGGAAACGCTCTATGTTCAGATTCAAATAAGACTATTGCAGATTCAGGTCTATTTGATAGGATGCCAATACGTTTACTTTTTTTCTTCAGACTTTAAACTTTTTTTTTTTCAGCATTCCTAGGCTTCAGCTGAAACCCGAACTGATTCATTTTTTCCTTCCCATCAATCCCCACATGTGTGTATTGAGTTCTCCCCTGTTGCAGAGCACTCTATAAAGCTCCCTGCCACAAAGATCTACTTCTCCGTGAGGAGTTGGTGCAGGTGTCATCAAAAAGCAAGGGTTACTGCTCACCAAAGACATTGTATTTCCTATCAGTTAGCCACTCTGTCTCCTTCAGGGAACGGGAGCTAGGACAGAGTTTCCTAAACCATTAGCACACAGTAAATAGGAATTTGATTTCATAATCTAGGAGAAACTACACCAAACAAATGAAGAAGGAATATTAACAAATGAATAATCACTGACAGAATATGCAAATTGAATACATTAAACATCTGCAGCATCCTTGTCATGGGATGTGTCTAATAGCTCGTTTTCTCTTTTATATACAATATAACTTTCTACCCAAATCTTGAGCAAATGAAATGGGAACTTTGCTGTCAGTTATAAACTAGTCAGATGAAAAGTCCATCTGCCCACTTGTTTGCAGGATCTTCCTTTATCAAGAAATGAAATTGGTATTTTAGTGAATTGATCCAAGAATCCCAACAAGCAAGCCAAACCAAACTGCTTAAATTAAAAATATTTGTTCATGTGGCACATCAGTTGACGTGGGGCTTTTATTAAATATTGCCCTGCTTCCAGACCTTTTTCTTGTCATGGAAAACCTGCAGCGATTTTTCTTCCATGCTGTCGGAGATATTTGCTCCACAACTCCCCAATGTGATGTTCATGCTTATGAGAGAGAGTGGAAGAAATGGGATATTTCATAACTACCAGCTCTGATATATATATTTGCTGTATAATCAATCAGCTTTTAACTGACTCCGGGGCCCATAGGATATATTTTAAAGCATTGGGAATTTGGCTATTCCCATAACATACTTGGACACTCTTATTACTGCTGGCAATAAACCCCAGGCATAAACATTGTAGAGAAAAACCAAATGAAAAGAAACCCACTTGAATGAAAATTGACTTCCCTTCATAAATGTTAAAGGTAGAGAGGTATCTGTAATATGTGATAATTCTATTACTTAAGCTCATTCATGGTCATTAGCATCAAAATCCTGGCTCCACAGGTATTTTCTTTCAACCGAGAGACTGGCCAAGCTATGAGAAGATGGAAGCCAGGTGGACAGGAAATAAATGAGCAAGGAGCAGGAGAGATCCGCCATCTTGCTAGTTGAAAAACCTTGGAGGAGATGTTTGCATATGTGTGCTATCTTTAGACTAGATAGCAGTGCCACATTGATTTGGATAAGCCAACCAGAGGCAAAGCTGGATCTAACAAGAGCCCCACAATGGTGTGCAGTCAAACAGGCTGATTCTTACTCATGTCAGGTGCCACTGTGGATTGACTAAATGGGCTGCAACACCCTTCCCCCAGGACTCTGGGTGACAGAGAAGCTGTTGGCTAGAGCTTCCTATGTCACAATGACTGGAGAACTTGGTCATGTTTAGCCTGTTATGTCTCCACCTGGAAGGAGCTCAGCACCTGGCACACATCTAATTGGCCAAAATGAGTCATGTGACCAGGGCAGCCTTCCCGAAGTCAGGGATGGATATTGATGTGAATGTGACACAGATAGAAAATAGAAATGTTGGTGACAATGGTGTTGTCAAGATTTTATTCTTTTAAAAAGTGAAAATTTTAAAAAGAAAAGTCAGCCTGGGTGAGAAAAGAGCCTAGCACAACTGTCATCTCAGAGGCTTCACCCAGCAGCTGATGAACACAGGTGCAGAGACCCACAGCCAAACATCAGGCAGAACTCAAGGAATCCTGTGGAAGAGTGGGGAGGGAGGATTGGAAAAGCAGAGGGTCAAGGACACCATAAGAAAACCTGCAAAGCCAACTGGGCCCAGAAGGGCTCACAGAGACCAAGCCCCCAACCAGAGAGCATCAGAAAAGAAGTCATTGTTTGAGATTTTCATACAATCATAATGTGATCAAGACCACTCCTACTCCTTCCCTCCGACTTCCCCACTCTCCTCAGTCAAGATGTCTAAACTAACCATCTACTTAGTTATCCCCAATCCCTGAGGTAAACCTGTGAACCCACACACATACAGAGTAATCAGTCATTTGTTCATTCCAGAAGTATTTGTCAGCCCTCACATGGCAGGGTCAGAGTTCACAATACCTTGGAAAATGATTGCACAACTAACTATCCTTTAAGTAAGAGCACGCTGTAGAGACTGGTGGGCAGTGGACTGGGTTTTTAAGTGACTTTGAAAGACTGGGCATGACAAGGGAGTGGGGAGCCTGGGATGTAAGTCACTTGTAGAGGGCTCTGTCTTTCCAAGCAGGTACCAATCTTGAGTTCAGTTTCCAGTGTTGACAGAAGTAAATAGCGTATGCACTGCCCAGGACAGCAGCGTCTCTGTCTACATCCCACAGATGTTCTAGCATCCACTGCTTATGACGTTCATCCGAACTGTGAATTCAGTCCCAAGTCAACCACAGCATAGACATCTCACCCAAATCCAACATCAGTGTCTCAAAGAAGGATGTAAAAGTTACTGCCAAAGAGTTAGGAGAAAAGGTGGCAAAGAGAAACAGAATGAGCCAAGACGTTTTTATTACTGGCATTAAACATGTTTTTGATCCAGACAACACATATTTTCAATGCAGTTTCCACATCACAGCCTTAAAGTACCCGTCTTTTATGACTTTGTGTCATGTTTGCTTAGGCAAAGCAGTTTCTCTGCTCCTCGCCTTTCTGGGTCAACCTTCTTGGAGCACATCAAATCGTGCCCTGTTCTCTGTCTTTCATACCTCATTATTTAGGATTACCAAGAAGCTGTGCTCTGGAGCCCGCCCTTGTGTCCCCTTGCACTATCGGCTTGCTCTAGAGCCCGCCCTTGTGTCCCCTTGCACTATCGGCTTGCTCTGAGCAGTGTTCATGAAGGAGAATGCTCTTCACAGGTTAAGCAGAGAAATTGCTGCAACTGACAGGGACAGCAAGCGCATCGATTGCAACGAAAAGTCTAGGGAGTGTGTGTGTGTCTTCGGCTTCTGCATGGAGCCATTTGCAAAATCCGAGAGCTTTCACTCTACTGGGAGAAAAATTACGAGACAAATTCATAAATTATTTATGTGTAATGAAGCGGGAAACCGATGACTTTGTAAATTTTATTCTAAGGGATTTTTTGACCTCCGAAAACTTCCCCAAAGGAGCTGGCTTTGTTTCTGTGAAATAGACTCATATCTTCGCTTGAAAAGATGAGCGCTTCCTGGGTTTCTTTTTTCTAGTTCCCTGAGTGCTAGGGAAAGGGGCCTGCACAGGAGCAGCCCTGGGAATGAAACAGACAGCAGACTGCTTTAATTGATCTCATAGAAAGTACCAAGACCAAGAGGCTGTCTATAGAAAAAGACGCACGCCCAATAAAATGTTTCCCATTACTTGGGAAAATGAAGGCTTCTGTTTACAACTGCTCTCAATTATAAATAAATTCTTTATTTATTTTTGTTTTACTCAGGATATACTGAGATTTCTGAATCTGATTACTTTTTTCATTAATCTGGAAATTTCTAAGTCATTATCTTTTCAAATATTGTTTCCACTTACTTCATTTTCTTTCTTTGATGCTCCTTCATAAGATATGGCACATGATATATAATTTTCTGTTTAATGCATCTCTGTGTATGATGTGATTGTTGGTTTATGGTGTTTATTTCTTCCTTTTAAATGTGCTAGCTTTAACAGCTTGCTGCTTCTCACATTTAGACTCTACTTTTCTCAGTTTGTATACATTCATTTTATACTCAGATTTATACTCTGAATGAAGAATTTACTGATCTTGCCTAGCATTCCTTTGTATTCCAACTGTGTGTGTATGAGAGAGAGTGTGTACATGTGTGTTTATAGTCCTTCAACATCAGTAGAAATTCTCTTTTGGTGTTTTGATGGTTCTTGCTCACCCTGAAGATGCCCCGCTTAGACTCCTACTAGTGCTGACTGGGGCAAGGATACAGCCTAACCACCTAAAGCCTTACTTTAATCTCTGCCCTTTATTCAACCTTCAAATGGATGAAAGGCACACACAAACCCGAGGAACACTTGAGCTGGCGTTCTGATGTCACCAGCCGTGTGAACTTCTCAGCTCCATGGACCTGCCCTGGCACCAGCCTCATCGACTTCAGCTCAGGGTCATTTTCTGCTGGGCAATGCAGAGTAAGCACTTCCACGCCTGCAGCTGCAAATATCCCCCATGCACCATGCAACACTTTGTGTCAGCCGGAATTCTGGACCTCATGGGCTGGTGCTCAGTCCTGTGAAAGACCTAACGTGTGTCATTACATTTTGAGGGTTTACTGTTCCTCAAAGGCTCAGATGCCAAAAGGCTGGTCACCAACTTGTGGTGTTCCTGGGAGGTGGGAGAGCCTGTGGGACATGGGACATAGTAGAAGAGACACTGGGACCCCAGCTGTCCTTCCATCCTTCTTTCTCTCCCTTCTCCACTCCATCCCTCCCCTTCCCGGCAGCCATCTCTGCCACATCCTTCATCTATGATGTTCTGTGCTTCCACAGCCCAAAGGGAAAGGGCCAAACAACCAAACACTCAGCCTCTGAAACCATGAGCCAAGCGCAACCTTTCCCCCTTGTATGGTGGGTCTTACGGGTATTTGTCACGGCAACAGAAAATTGACCGACATATAGTGTTCTATTTCATCCAATCTTCCTTCATTCCCTATCTCAGATGGGCCAAGAAACAAAGCTATATTTGATCGCATCACACCTGCTGCTGTGGCTCCAGATGAGAACTGTACGACTGTAAAGAACACACAAAATTCGGCACCACCGTTCCCTTCCTCTCCCCCACTCCCCTGGGTGAGGATCCTGCCTACGCTGCTAGAAGCACATGTGTTTTCATGTCCTCACGGTATAGGTTTTAAGTGGTGAGAATGCACAATACAGGCACATGGTAGCTAAGGGACTGCTTAATCTTGTCTCACTTTCTGCCCTGTGAAATACTTGTCAATTATCTGTACTATGATGGCATAAAAAGTAAGCTTTATGTCCTTGCTGAGCTGTGGTCTGCACTAGGCCTGGTCGTTATTACCAGTGTTGATAGAGATAACGATAGTAGATTGTCAGCAGCTACTAACAGCATCTGGTTGGGATGATTCAGGCACGGATTGGGGTTTGAGTTTAGCACAAGCCTTCAGGTAAACACCTCTGCCCCAACCATTAGTCTGTCCAGTAAGTATGTAGTTAGGCTCCATGTGTCAGCAGTGAAAATGGACTCAAGCTGGGTGCAGGTGGGGCTGGCCACCAAGGACGTGCAGAAGATGGAAGCAAGTGGATGCTGGCTTCCCACGTCATTGTCAACTAAAGTAAACATGGAAGCCACACAGCAAGCAGACAATGACACGTCCCAGGTGCACACCTGAGAAGCTGGTAGGAGACTCAAGTTATATGAACGTATTCAGGAAGGATGCAGCTAAACGGTGGGTGAAAATAACCTAGAGGAGCAACAGCCCGCAGCGAGACGAGGGGTTCACTGTTGAGAGTGAAGTGTACACCAGGGGCC
This sequence comes from Acomys minous, assembly GCF_964271855.1. Classification (NCBI taxonomy): domain Eukaryota; kingdom Metazoa; phylum Chordata; class Mammalia; order Rodentia; family Muridae; genus Acomys; species Acomys minous. The sequence goes on along the minus strand of NC_140501.1, from coordinate 6,280,713 downwards.
CCACATCACTGCTCAGCTCTACTGCAGAAAGACTTTTAAAACACATTCAAGCCAGGCCAGGAAGAAGTGCCAGCAGAAGATGTGACAGACCCAAATTAGGTGACAGGAATGAGTAAGGGGGTGAAGTGCATTTGAAGTAGCTCCTGGGAAACATCACTTGAAGGAGAAGACCAGGGGCATGTCTCTGGCTGCAATTTGCCTGCACAGTGATCAAGACTTCCAGAGTAGGTTTGACTACAAGACTGACAACAAGGAGAGTCTTGTAGCTATTTTTTTATCTTCCCCTATTTTGACCTCTTTCCTTTTAAAATACTGGGGTGGAAGCACAACAGGCAGGCTAATAGCACAAGGACAAGAAACAAAATTTTAAAATAATAATAATTAATAATAATAATAATAATAATAATAATAATAATAATAATAACAACAACAACAACTAGCATAAGAACCCAGGCTTCTCATTGCTTCTGGATTGATGTCCAGTGAATTTTCCTGTCTGTCTGTCTGTCTGTCTGTCTGTCTGTCTGTCCTACAAAACAGAGCACAGTTCCAGGCTGCCACAGGACTGGCCCCCCCAGGCAGGCTATGATAGAGCAGCAAACCCTGAGACACATTTGTGAAGTGCTTAGGACAGAGAGAAGGTTTGCATAGTACTGTATCGCTCACAAAGCCAGAAGCAGCCAGAGGAGACTCTCGGGCCTGCTTTCCATTCCCAGGGGCCTAAATGTGACACTCCCAGAGGGCCTGTGATATGTCTACCATCACCGAAGAAGAGAAGACATGGCAGGCACTTCAATAGGTTTGCTGCTGTTTTGTCCTGTGGCCCAGTGACTTCATAACCCCTGACTAGCAAAGAGAGAAAGGAGGGCAGAGAATGTGGGATTTGTCTTTCTGATGTAAGGACTAGTCTTACAGGCCTGAATAACATCACTAAAGGGATGACAGAACCCAGGAAAGGGCTCTATCCTGTCATCCAGCCAACAGGGAACACAGAAAGGCTCTGGGGAACCCTGGGACAAAGGGCATTCATTGGGTGTGGATGCCAACTAGCAATGACTGAGAGCGTTTCCAGAGCATTCCAGTAACTCTGCTCCTGAGTTTGTGTCTCCTTAAGTTGCTGACCTGTTCCCAAAGACTGCTGACTATGTTGGGGTGCTTCCCAGTCTTATCAGGCCTTTTTTCTCTCCTCTAAATTGTGTATTAGGAGTAAAAGTCATGGGTCTATTGATTTAAAATGATAAGGAGCTTTCAGCACAGGTAATTTAAAATGCCTGCGGGAATTTGAACAGCCCTTCAGGACTACCGACTTCAGGCTGGAGGGTTGAACCCATTCTTCCACATTTGACTTCTGTGTAAAAGGACTGCGTTAGCTTAAGCTGTGGTCAGCTCCACTCCAACCCTTCTGGGTCAAAGTGACTCATGTGGCTCTTCAGTTACCAGCAGCACTGATGCCTTGGGCTGGCTCACGTCAGCTCTCAGCACACAAGTGTGTGTTTGGAGAAACAGAGCAAAATGATGACAAGACTCCTGGCCTGGGTTTTGTCCTCACCACAAATGCGGATCCTCCCTCAAGATGGTCACAGCAGGAACAGAGGGAGACAGCAGTGAGCTAGCCATGCCTGCTGGCCACAGCCCCTGGGGAGAGCAATCCGGAACCTGAGCTCTGCATTTGTAAGACCCTAACCCCCACCCCCCAGACCAATACCCTCACCCTCCCAGGATCCAGCAATAAAACAACAGATTCCCAAATCACACTAGCTAAGGCCCAAATTACGCTCTTTGTCTTTCTCCTTGCAGTCCAGCGATAGACCTAGTAATGCAGTTTTAGACAGTGCCATGGTGATTGTAACACACATCTTCAGTCCTTTTCTTTTTTTTTTTTTTTCCTGCTGAAATCAGGAATTTTGGAAGCACGTGTGGCATATATCTGATGGTATATTATGAAATAACACATATTTCAGAATGAGGAGAAAGCTACAAAGTTACCAAGGGGGGGTGGAAGAAAAGTAAAATCAAACTTGTTGTATTCACTATTCATTGTCACAAAGAAAGTGGGTGTTTGGGGGGTTTGGAGAACCCAAGTATGGGCCCTGTGACAAGAAGCTGAAGACATGTGCAACTCTAGGTCTGAGGGTCTGACTCTCCTTTCTGGCCTTTGCAGGCACCTGCATCCATGTGTGCACACACACGTGCACATGCACACACATGCACATGTACGCACACACGCATGCACACACCCCACTGAGCCTCCGCTCCTGTTGTGACCGGATGGTAGATTCCTTGCTGTCAGTCAACTACAGCTGCTACCTCTCTTTCTCAAGGATACATTCTAAATTAACCACCTAATTACAGGAAATTCTGCCCGATGCATTCTCATTCTCTACCAAAAATGTAGATAAAGAGATAAGGCCTCCCTCCCGCTGAGTCCCCTAACTTTCCTTTTCTAGGTAAAGGGGCAGAAGAGAGAGAGAGAGAGCAAGAAAGTGAGCAGAAGTGTGATGACAGGTTTTTTTTTCCTGAAAGTATTTTTATTGTTTCTTTTTTAGCATATACATTTATATTATTATACATGAATAAAATAAACTACATACAGCAGGAAGAACCACAAGACAATCAGAAATTATATAAATGTTATATTCATAGTTATTTGTCTATTTGTATTTGGCAAACTTGACGTAAACATCTTTCCTATTTTGTTGAGTCTAAATTTCTGAATGAAAATCAATATCTATCATATCTCATCTCCATTAACTTAAAACAGCTATCTTGACCTAAAAACATCTTATCTCCTAACCAACTAAGCTTGCTTGTAAGACTAAACTATCTGGTCTTCAACCCCACCAAAGACTTGAGAAGGAATAAAATTTAACCACTTGAGTGAACCAGAAGTGCAGATTAGCAGCTTCCAAAATAAAGAAATGACTGAGACAATTTACTGCCAGAATAGTGATGACAGTTTTTAAAATCTTTTCCAGCTTGCTTTTCTTGGTCACCACCACCACCCAGGCTCTCCTCCTCCCGTGATACCCCACTACAAGCCTCTGCGTGGGACCGGGGAGCAGGTGGGGATGGGGTTGTGGGAGAGCCTTCCTCCGCTCCCACGATATTTTATCAGCAGTCTCGTTCTCCAAGTAGAATCAGGCTTACACTTTGGCCGCCACCTCCACCAACGTGCGACAGCAAACACTCTCAGCCCGAGTGTGGGACTCCGGCGTTCTGAGGCAAACTCCTCCGGCGTTTTTCTGCACATAATAATTTTGGAAAGCAGACCCGGTGTCTTCTGTTGGGGCAGGGCTGTTTGTGTAGCTGTAACAGTTTAGCTGGCGGTGTTTGTGGTGGTTCAGTCCCCTGTGTCAGCGAACTGCCTTGTGCGAGGGACTTGGGGACTATTGGAATCTCCCCGAGATGATTAACTGCCGAGAACCTCATCACAGATGTTTCCATCCGCTTGCTTACAAGGCCTCTTGCTTCCCTTCCCCTGCTCTCTACGGCAGCGCCATGTTCCCACGCTGTGGCTACCTCGCAGCTGGGGCTTCTTTCCTGTAATTCTAGGCCACAATACAAAAACCACCATGTTTTTATATCGGGGTTCATTTCCCACATTCAGCGCTAAAACCAAAACAAAGCATTCTAATAACTGCCAGGTGCCCGGAGTCCACTCTGCTCCTTTCTTCTGGGACGTCCACCTTCATCCCATTGCTCACCACTTCCGGCACCTCATCCTGACGGCGCCTTTCAGGGAACACTAGAGGGCCAGGCCAGCCCTCATTATTTCCTTGTGTGAGGGGCTCTTCATTTTTGTTCCTCTGTTAACAGATTGTGTGTCACGGAGTGGAGCAGAATAAACGCAGGTGTTTTCACCTACTCCTCCTTTCCCTAAATAGCTCAGGCACCTCCCTTCGTAGGGCAGAGGAGAGCCACACTGGGGGTTTCCTACCTGCGTGAAGCTGAGCCAGATGCACACCTGGGGAATGTTAAAATTGGCTTTCCATCCACACGTGTTTCCTCACCCTCCCCTGTGAATTTAGTGAGAAAGAAATTAGCGAAGAGCTACCTTCCCTGCCTCCTAGAGCTGTGGTACATTACAAAGCCACAGCTGCAGAAAGAGCTGTCACTGTTATTAAGAGCCTCTCTGCCTGCTAGACCAGCATTCTGACCATGTGGGAGAGTACCCACCTCAGATGTTTCTAAAACGGAGGTGCATTACCAAGAGGTGCGGTGAATCAACCAAGATCTGGATTTGTGTCTATGTATGTGATGTGGTGTGGTGTGGTGTGGGTGCACACATACGTGTGTGCGTGTGTGTCTTGTAGAGGTCAAGATCGGGGTGCCTTCTTTACTTCCTCTCATTTTCTGAGACAAGATCTCTGACTAAACCTAGAGCTTGCCAGCTCTACCAGACCGGCTGGCCAGAGAGCTTCAGGGGTCCTCCTATGTCTGAACCCCCAGTGCCCCGGTTACCAGTGCCCCACCATGCCATGTGTTTCCTGTGGGTTCTGGGTGCTGAACTTAGTCCTCCTTGCTTGTACAGCAGGCGCTCTGCCACCTGAGCCCTTCTCCCCAGCCCAAAATCTATTGATTTAACAAGCTCTGAAACGACTCAGATGTGTGCTACCTGCCATGCCACAGAGACTGGTTCTGGCTTCGAGCTCTCTGCCACTTCCATCTCTGCATCCCCACAACTAACATAATCTGTGGACGGCTCTTTGGAGAATCACTTATTATTAGACAATGTATAAATGACCTCACGGCTGATGCATAACAGAGATCATCTGAAACCAACTTCCTCGACAGAGACAGAAAAAGCTAACATCGCACGTGAGGGCAATGTGGGATTGAAGCTCTGCTTTCTGGCTGCCTCTGACACGGGTCTCGCTGATATCAGCCACAGTCTTGTGTCATTTTCCTGACTTCGTCAGAAACAAATGCAAAGATAGGCCCCCCTAGAAGACAGCAACACAGTCCCGCCTCCTGCTAGCCCTTCCAGAACAAGGTTGCACATGAACGGTAAGGAGTCTTGGAGATGCACTTTCTGGACGTTCTGTGGCCCACCTACTGCATTTGATTGTGCTCATCCTAGATTGGGGCTCCTTTTATTCTGAGGCTGCACAGTCTGTTGAGACATGGACAGGCAGGTGTAAAAGGGGTGTTACGCTGGGGGTCAGGGGCCTGGGTTCTAATCCTGATTTGTGGCCTGCACCTATGGGTAGCCTTAGGCAGGACTCATCCCTTTGCTGACCCTATGCGACCTGCCCTTAAACCAAAGGGTGAGCATTAGCGGGTCAGTAGTCCTTGAGCAAACCAAGCTGAGCTTCTACGTGAGTGTGGGGCTTGTGGACAGTGGCCCCATGAGATGCAGATGTAGATGCTGAGGCAGGGTTGGGGCGGGGGGTAGGGGTGGGGGCTCTGAGAGCTTCCGGGACACAACGCAGATGAGCCCCTTTTTCCAGGTGCTTCGGCCCTCAAGTTTTTGTTTCCTTGTGGGAATAGCTAGCCAGCGGCTTCTAGTGACGGTCCCATGCTTCTCTGTCATCCAGAAGAGTCAGAACTAACACACAGAGGCCATCAGAAGCATCTCCTAAGAATAGAGGTGAAGAAAGGCATGCTTGAACTTAAGCCTCTGCAAACATTTGGCCAAATGCGCCTCCCCCGTGTGTTCAACGCCATAAATTTTCACATGAGCTCACAGCGTTCCCAGGCCCCACGGCCCTCCTTGTCCCCTGCATAGTCTGCCCACCAGGAACAGTTCCCAGCAGCAGATTTACACCTCCCGGTGTCCAGAACAGCTGCCACTTGCTTAGTCTGGAAAACATCCAAGTCCTCTGAGGAGAATCACGCCTTCACTTCCTCTTTGAGGAAGCATGTCCTGAATTACACAGCCAAGGTCCTCAGCCCAGGGGGAGTTTATTCTCCACAGAATCTGTAGAGAGAGAAAAATGATCAGCTCTCAAACAATTACAGTTAAACAACTGTGCAAATGTAACTGAAATTTTTATTTCTACATAGAAATTGATTTTTCACTCTCACTGTTAGATTGGTTGCCTTTCAGGGACCTAAAAAATCTTGGATTGTCCAGAAATTTCCCCAACTGCATTTGCTTCCCCTTCTTTTCCCATTAACCTTGGTCCTATATGGGAAAGAAATCACTGGATCAGAACTTTTGCCCATTCCCACAAACATGACCTCTTGAACCTCCCAAGAGGCAGAAGGGAGCCAAATGTGATTTCTCAGCCGCTGAAGGTCAATCACATGATTCATTGAGGCAGCGGAAGGCACTGTACGTTTCTGAATATGCCACTGAGGGTTGGGAGGCTGACTGAGTGCGTGCAGGGCTTGTCACACAAGCATGAGGGCTGAAGCCATGGAAAGTCAGGTGTGGAAGCAACCCTTCATAACATCAAAGTTCTGACACTAAGATGAGAGGCAGAGACCGGAGAATCCCCGGATGCTCGCAGACCAAGCCCACCTGGCTCAGACAATAGTGAACAAGGAGACTCTGTCTCACTGAGGTAGAAAGGGAACATTGACACAGTCTTGTCCTCGGCCTAAACACATGCATAAGTAAGTTGCAGTATGCACACACACACACACACACACACACACACACACACACACACCCTAGCACATATACATCCTACCCAAGCATACCTTCTACACATACATCCTACACACACTCGCGCACGCACACACACACACACACACACATCCTACACATACACACACACACACACACACACGCATCCTACACATACACATGCATGTACTTTATACAGCTTGTACACATGGAAAGAAAGAGACATGATAGCTACATACATACATACATACATATACACATATACATACATACATACATACATACATACATACGTACATACATACGTACATACATACTATACCTTCTGAGTTATTCCTGTCAAGACAGAGAAAGACAGTGTCACAACAGGGATTTTTACAAGGGATAAACCATCGTGACAAACTCTCCGCTTCATCCAAGCTCCCTCAGCCAAAGTAGATGCTAGCCCCGCCTTCCCACTTCTCCTTGAATTTTTTTTGTTGTTGTTGTTCTGAACACTGTGCAGCTTTGCCCACGTTCTCCCTGCCTGGTGATAACTTTTAGGAGCTCATTCAGAGCTTACCAGGCAAGCAATACTTTCGTCTCATGTAAAACTCCTGACTGGAGCTGGCCCTGTAATCTTGGGCAGACAGTTGACTTCTCCGAGCCCACAGTGCAGCGGGTCTCAGGCTTGACCATCCGTGAACATTTTTAGAACACTTTAGACAATGCTGGGACTCTGGGGTCTGACTCTACTGCTACTGACCCCGTTGGTTGCTGGGCGATCTGGGTCGCTGTGTTTGGAAAGCTACCATTGCCAAGCGCTGCTCTAGGCCTTTCAAAACAGAGTTCTTAGACTAGTCTTTCCTGATCAGCTATTTAAAATGAAGACACTCCATCCATCCCAAGCCTAGTGCCTCAGAGTCCCCACTTAACCAAGACTCCTGGTGGTGCTCAGGTGCATCACAGTGGAGGCAGCGCAACTCTGGGCTCTTCCCTGTGTAAGATGGGTGCCAATCATAGGACGCTGAGCTTCACACTCCCTAATTTTCCCTGTGGAGTCTCAGAGGGAACAGGGGAGGAAGGGTCTGGGGGTTGACCCACTTCATGCACCACATGAGGCAGCTGTTCTGTTGTGATGCAAGAGCAACAGGAAATGGTTTTTAGGAATTTTGTGTTTTCCTTTGATATTAGAAACTTCATGTTTTAACTTGACATGGAGGTTGTACTTTCTCTCTAGTTGGCAGGGCAATTTAAGGAGCTGCGTGAAGTGCCTCTTAGGGAAGGGATGAGGTAAGCCGCAGATGCTTTAAGCTCAAGCTGGACAAGCTGTCTGAAGGGACCAGCCACAGTGTGTATGTGTGTGTGTGTGCATGTGTGTGTGGAGTTTGTGTGTGTGTGTGTGAGTTTGTGTCTGTGTGTGAGTTTGTGTGTGTGGAGTTTGTGTGTGTCTGTAAGTGTATGTGCATGTGTGTGTGTGTGTGTGTATGTGTGTGTGTGTGTGTGTGTGTGTGGAGTTTGTGTGTATGTGAAGTATGTGTGTGTGCTTGTGTGTATTTGTGTGGAGTTTGTGTGTGTGTGTCTATGTATGTGAGAGAGTTTGTATGTGCAAAGTTTATGTGTGTGTGTGAGTTTGTATGTGTGTATGAGTTTGTGTGTGTGTATGTGTGCATGTGTGTATGTGTGTGTATGTGCAGGCACATAAGTGAAAGTATCCATGAAGGCCAGAAAAAGGAATCAAATCCTCTGGAGCTGGAGTTCTAAGTGGCTGTGAGCTGCCTAACCTGAGTGGCAGAAGCCAAACTCTGGTCCTTTCCAAGAGCAAGTAGTGTGCACCTTTAACAACAGGGCCATCCCAGCAGCTCCAGCAACCCTGGTTTTGTATAAGTGTACATATCCATGCACGCTCATTTCTGTGTTTAGTGCTGCACCCATGGTACAATGGCAGTTGCTGTTCCTCACCTACACAAACGTCCATACTGCTGACTCCCAGCCATGCACAGATGTAAGGCAGCCTACAAATGAACGTAAAGTTAGGTCCTCTCTGGTTTTCTGAGCTTGTTCTTTTATTTGTTTTCATGGAGCTGCCTAGCTCCAATCCCAACCAAACATGAGCAGCCATGTGGTCATGGCGAGGGAGGCAGGGCCTAACACTCGTTCCTCTGTGTCCTGAGAACACATAGAGCCAAGGAGTATCTGTCCTGATTGCACAGCAGTGTGTATTCGTCAAGTTCATATCAGTCTGGCTTACGCTTCTACCTAAATGCCCCCTCCCTGATTGGAAAGTCACCTAGGAAGGAAACCATCAGCTAAACCCAGAGACAACGTAAAAAGTCAGGGAGTGAAGCTGGGCATGGTGGCACACGCCTTGAATCCCAGCACTCTAGAGGCAGAGGCAGGCAGATCTCTGAGAATCTGAGGCCAGCCTGGTCTGCAAAGAGAGTTCTAGGACAGCCAGGACTACACGGAGAAACCCTGTCTCAAAAAACAAAAAACAAAAACAAAAAAAAAAGAAAGATATCAAAAAGTCAGGGAGTGTGGCTTCCTTGAAGAGAAAGGCCAACTCACTTGTTATCAGGCTCTTTCAAGCAATAAATTCCCTCTGCAAAGAACATTTCAAGCACTTGGACACTACACATAGAGCCAATTTTGAATACTGTGAAAAAGAAAAAAACTTCCAAAAGTAAAAGCATCCACTTTTCTGCCTTTTTTTCCCCCTCTCACCATGAATCTATCAAAAATTGATTTGTTCTCCACCTTCTACCCAAGAATGAGTCCCTGTTAACGATGTGGCCAGAACGTTCTGGACAACAGGGCTTCTGTAATGAGATGACCAGAGGCAGGAACACACTCCTCGGGCTTCATCTTTGGGAAGTGGAGATGCTCCTGTGAGTCTACTTGGTATTTTCAAACACTCCGTTCTTCTCTCACAATGCTCCTGAGAGCTCCTCTCACTTGTCTTTGGCTCCTGTTGATTCGGTAGGTGTTTGTGAGGCGGAGTGCGTCAAGTCCCTGGAAGGCCTAGGTACGTCCCACGTAGCAGCTGGCTTGAACTAAGGTCTGACTAGCCAGTTATGTCCTCATCCCGTGGGAATGCTTCGTGGTGAGATACATTTCATGGTGGAACTTCAAGTCTGAGGAGCAAGAAATGGCAACAAACCTAAGCAAAAGGCACTAGCATCCTGGGCCTAACAGCTTGTTCAAATTACATCCTTGCCGGTTCAGATTGAACGTGTTATCAAAGTGGAAGATCAGATGTCTTTGCAGAATCTCTATGTACATGTTTTTTATTGCTGGCTTATTATCTCTGATCCAGAGCTGGCTCGGCTGCTGGTCTCTGGCATGAGGCAATCAAAACGTGGCTGAGTCTGCCCTGAGATCAGAAGTCTGAGCATGTGGTTTGCAACCTTAGGGTAGTTAAAGAAACACCACAGGGGTTGTGTCCAACCATGGCGAAGAATAGCGTTGTTTTTCTGAAGGGTTTTTGGTGAGGTTTTCTTTTGCATGTTTTGAGACTTCGTATACACGCAATCAGCTTGGTGGTTCTGACTGGACTGGCCAGTAATGAGTTTTGCTGCAAATGAATCTGACAGAGGGAGATTGCATGAGAAGTAACAGATGTGCGGGTCTCTGCAAGGCTGGACGGTTTTCTCCTTAGCCACAATGTATGTGAACTTTACCAGCAAGGCTCACCTTGTCTTTCCTTTTGTATTTACAGAAAGTTTCTGGAAATCATTTTGAGGATTCTGCACATGACAAGGGTTTCCCAAGAGCCATAGATGAGGGATTTAGGGATGAAATTGGACTGTGCATCAGGGATGGGAAAGGATTCCAGGCTCTTCATATGTTTTATGAGTTAATATCCGTGTGCGTTTCCCTCCTAAGGCTGCGCTGTGCCAGACAGACTAGTGAGCTCCAGCAGTTAGCTGTAAAATACCCAGGGGCTCCTTGATTTTTGTGTATAACCTTTTTCCACTTTATTTCCAACTTAGAAGTTTTAGTTAGATAATTTTTTACTCTTGTTCACTGTCTTCCAGATTTTGCATTACATGCAGCCAAAGCCATAAACCTCATTAAAGGCTAGCCCTGTGGAAACATTCTATAGCTTGCATCTGAGTGTTCCTCCACCGAGCACCCATCCAAGGATCCCCCTGTTAGACTTTAAACTATGGTCAAAGGAGTTTCAGGTCTTACCCACTTGGGGAAAGCCAGTTGGACTAAGCCCCTTGGCAAAGCCTGAGCAGTTGCAGTTCCCAAAAGGAAGATAAAGTGTTGGTCTTTAGTTTCCTCATGAATTCTCCAGTAATGTTGCAGCCAAGCACAGTAGTTGAAGCGTGCCATTCGATGACTTTGCCGTTGGCAGTGTACACTGGCCAGTCTTCCTCCATCCCTGCAGTGAGCCTAGGCATGAAGCACAATCCGCTCTATTTTCCTGTGCAGGGAACTCAGGTCCACAGAAGCTCGGATGATGCTCTGGAGATTCATAGCAATATACACCAGAAGTAGAAATCAAATCCTGACCATCTGATCCCAAAGACTGTTCCTGGGGTAGTCGGTGGTCAGCCAGTGCTGGGAGCCAATACTGCTGCAGAGAAGGAGGAAGATAAAATGGAGTCTGGAGGGAAGAGGAGAGGGGTCCGCAGGAAGTAGAAAAAGCAGAGAGGTCAGTAAAAACAAAACAGCAGACACTAAATCGCAACTTTGAGTCAGAGCCCTTAGCGAATGTCTGTCCTCTCAGTTTCTTCACATGCCTTATGATGTCTCATCAAGGTTAGTTGAAAGGACAATAGAGGGTATCTCTCATCACCTCTTCCTTCTAAGTGCCTTATATTGCTGGATCAGAGGGGACAGAGTGTAATCGATTGATGGGCCTTTGCAGGTCCGCTGTGTGTCACAGCTGCTGGCTCTGTTCTCAACTGTGAACACAGTCATAAACAAGTGAGTGTGGCTGTGCTCACATAGAAAAAAATTAATATTTCTAAAGTAGCAGCCAGGTGGAGACCACAGTTCCTTGACTCCTGCCTTAGGACAATGGCTCCTACCTTACACAGCACATCTGCCATCTGAAGAAAGATGAGAAAGCACCTGCACCCAGCCTTTCTTCAGTCACTCTGACTTTCTAAAGTAAGGCGCATGTGGCTCTCAAGAGCACCCTAAAAACAGAGCCTGGGGTGGGGGGTGGGGGCACAGTGGGCCTGTGTTCCAGCACCTAAGCCTCCACTTCACTGAGTCTGGCCACAGGGACCGTGTTAACCTCAATTTGACAAAGATCATTAGCAGAGCCTCACTCCAGACCTACCATATCTGAGTCTACAGCCAGGAGAGTGACTCGGAAGCTGGTGGCCTCAGAGGACTAGCAAGTTTGAGAACCGTAGGCGCAATTTCTTCCGAATTAGCCTTCAGACCCACAGCACTCAGTTGAGTTTTCCTCAAGGTTAAGGCAGGCATACTGTTGGAAGCTCTCAAATGCAGAGCCGGCACTGCCTCTAGCATCAGGAACTCTCCCACACCTGCATTTGCCTTCTAACTCCTCCCAGCTTTGGTGACCCCATCTTGTAAAGGGGAGTACTGGTGCTCAGTGGGTACAGACACTTGCAGCCAAGCCTAGTGACTGACTTTTATTACCACACAGCGCATGGTGGAAAGAGGAAGCCAACTCCTGCAGGTTGTCTTCTGGCCACCGCATGTGTGCTGCAGCATGTGGCATCTGTGCACCTCTTAACCCCTGGTTCATGGTCCAGATGGGCACTGGGCCTATATGACAGCAAAGCATAATCTAAAAAGGTCCGAGAGATCCTACTGTCTTGTCTTTATCAAGACCAGGATGCTACCTCCCTCTAGAAGATGATAAAGTCACAAAGACAAAAAGAAAGGAGGGGTAGAGGGAAGATGCTGTGTAGAGAAGAGGGTGGGCAGGAGGGTACCATGCAAAGCAGGAAGAATTGGAGCTGGTCTCCATGATGCATCCAGTCCATATGCTCTTAAATGAAGTGAGGAATTAACTGTGACTCTTGCCAGGATATTTTTCTAGGAGCCTCAGAGACATAGTGGGTGGCACACCCTGATATATGTCACCTGTCAGGGGTGGTACCAATTACAATCACAAATGTGTCCAGACACGACTAGAAAGCTTTATGAATAACACACATAATTTGTTCCTTTGACAAACTGCAACGCTTTGAAAGCAGATTTATGGTCCTTGGGTTTGACATCAAAGAGGATAAATATTGGGCAGAAATAGATACCTTAGAACGTCTTTCAGAATATCGTGGACTGAAGGACATAGCTGGTGATTTTTTGAGTTCTCGTGAGTTCTCGACCAGGAAGCAACCCAAGATGCCTGTTGTTTTTGTAACTATGTGGATTGGGAGTGAAGGTTTCTAGAGTAAAAATCCTCAGGAGTCAGCTGTTTCACAGAGACTTTATGGCTACTTAGAGGGAAAACAGCATCGTCTGTAGTATTCCCTCTTTGCCAGCTTCCTGTTTCACTGAAAGGCTGGCCTCTGGGATGCAATGGTTTTCATTTCCTTCTCCCAGGGGGCAGCTACAGGGTTGATGGTGGGGGGAGGAGGAGCAGAGAGAGACTTGGTGATCACGAGTTGGACAAAGATGCAGAAAGTATTATTTAGAAATTTCCTCTGTAGATGAATCCACACACATTTATTTGCTCACTTGATTTTCGACAAAGAAGCCAAATCCATTCAATGGAAAAACGACAGCATCTTCAACAAATGGTGCTAGTCTAACTGGATGTCTACATGTAGAAAAATGCAATTAGACCCCTATTTGTCACCATGCACAAAAACTCAAGTCCAAGTGGATTAAAGACCTCAACCTAAAACCACAGACATTAACCCAGTTAGAGGAAAAAGCGGGGAAGAGTCTGGAACTCATAGGCACAGGAGACAACTTCCTGAACAGAACACCAACAGCCCAGGCCTTAACACCAACAATTAATAAATGGGACCTCATGAGGCTGAGAAGCTTCTGTAAGGCAGGTGACACTGTCAAGAGAACAAAGCGACAGCCTACAGACTGGGAAAAGATCTTCACCAACTCTTCATCTGACAAAAATCTAATATCCAAAATATATAAAGAACTCAAGAAATTAAACACCACCAAACCAAATAACCCAAAAGAGAAATGGGGCACAGAGCTAAACAGAGAATTCTCAACAGAGGAATATCAAATGGCTGAGAAACACTTAAAGAAATGCTCGACCTCCTTAGTCATCAGAGAAATGCAAATCAAAACGACACTGAGATTCCATCTTACACCCATCAGAATGGCTAAGATCAATAACTCAACTGACACCTCATGCTGGCGAGGGTGTGGAGAAAGAGGAACACTCCTACATTGCTGGTGGGAATGCAAACTAGTACAACCACTTTGGAAAGCTATCTGGTGTTTTCTCAGAAAAAATGGGAATAGGGCTTCCTCAAGACCCAGCTATTCCACTCCTTGGAATATACCCAGAGGATGCACTACCACACAACAGGGACATATGCTCAACCATGTTCATAGCTGCCTTATTCATAATAGCCAGAACTTGGAAACAACCTACGTGTCCCTCAATAGAAGAATGGATAAAGAAACTGTGGTACATTTACACTATGGAATACTACTCAGCTATTAAAAACAAGGAATTTCCAAAATTTGTGGACAAATGAATTGAACTAGAAATTGTCATAATGAGTGAGTTCACACAGAAGCAAAAAGAGCTAAATGGTATATACTCACTTATATCGAGACACTAGTCCAAGGTGTACGTCCCCATGAAAAACTGTACCTACCAGGATAGTGGGTAAGAGGGGAGGACATCCTATTGAGACTTTAGGGGTGAGAAGCCTGGGAGAAAGAGGAAATAGAAGGATCCAGCAGGTCTTGGAAAACTATAGGCGAGTCTGGGCCCTGGGGTCCTCCACAAACTATGGCAACAGCCAAGGAAAAAATAGGCAGTAAACCTCAAACCCCTACCCAGACTAGCCAATGGACAGGACATTCTCCACTGTTGAGTGGAGAAGGAGATCTAACTTTCACACAACTCTGGTGCCCCATATTTGAACATGTCCCTTGGATGGAGATGCCTGGCGGCACTCAGAGGAAAGATAATAGGTCACCAAGGAGAGACTTGATACCGTATGAGCATATACAGGCGGAGGAGGTCCCCCTCAGACACAGACTTAGGGGAGGGGAGGGGAGGAGGGGGGAAGTGGGAGGAAGGGAGGATACATGGGATGGGCTAACAACTGAGATGTAATATGAATAAATTAATTTTTTAAAAAAAGGAAAAAATTCCTCTGTAGATTAGATATTACTTTTTATTTTTATTTTATCTATTTTTTTAAAAAATTAATAACATGCTCTAAAGCAGTGGTTTTCAACCTGTGAGATGCAGCCACCCCTCTGCAGGTCACATAGAGATGTCCTGCATATCAGATATTTACATTATGATTCATAACAGTATCAAAATTACAGTTAGGAAGTAGCAACAAAATAATTCCATAGTTGGGGGTCACCACAACATGAGCAACTGTATTAAAGGGTTGCAGCGTTAGGAAGGCTGAGAACCACGGCTCTAAAGCATTTGTGAGGAGATGCTGTGGGAAACCTGAGGAGCTTCAAATGAGCCTTGACGAGCTTGCGCGTCAGAACTGCTGAGGCAGCACTCGCTTGGAATCCAGTGAAGGGGACGGCACCCTGCTGGTCTCCTCTGGCCTTGCTGAAATTCCTGGTCCCAAAGGCTATTAGCCCAAGCTGCCTTTCCCACAACAGCCTGGCTGCTTTGGTACATCGATCTGTTGAAACATGAGGCAAGCAAGATGTGAACCAACGCAGGCGCCGCTGACTTGCAGATGTGCTCTGATCCTCTCAAACACCGATTGCCCCCCAAAGACCATCCTGCCCTGTGGGTGCCAGCAATGGCTCGTGTTTCTTCCCGTGATCGAGGCAGTAATTTTAGAGCCCCCTAATCTCTCGTGAGCCCACGTCTGGGTCTTGTCTAGGTCATACGTTACTTTCTAGGATGAGAATCACAGAGTCTCCCTGGAGTGGGCTGAAAAGCGTTTGTCCATAGATGCTGATGTGTTGGTCTTCCCGGGATGGAAAACTTTCTGGAGTGAAGGGACCATCTATGAAGGATAGATTGTGGCGTATCTATTTCTCTGTGCTAAAAATCTGGAAAACAAGAAAAATAAATTTAAGCATGTTTCAGGGAAATCGAAAAAAAATCTAAAATATTGCTTTGTCTTTCATTGTTATTCTAAAATATCATTCCCTTGAGATTTAAACCTGAAACTCAGAATATAAAAAAGTAGGGTTAATCAATGGACAATGAATGTGAGAGTTCTTTTAAATATATTTAATGATTTCTAGGCTAAGTAAAGGCTTGTGAAAAGAAATTTATAAAGGGTGGTCTTCCAGCAATTGTCAAAGGGAGGTAAATGTCAGTCACTAGAGAGACACTGTCATGAGGTGAAAACAACTGCCACAGGACCTATTGCCACCTTGCTCAGGATGGCTGAGTCTTTGGCCATGCCTCCTCCTCAGCTGGTGTTAAGGAGGGTAGGCCAGCTCTCCAGAAAACGCTTACCAGAATTCACTCACAAGTTCTGACCCATACAGGAAGAGATCTTCATATCTCAAGAGTCTTGATGTCTTGTTACTGTATGTTATTGCATGTCACAGACATGCAATAAATGACATTCCGTGAGGTGCCTTGTCTAAATTCCCACCCTGGTTCGGGCCTGGGAGAGAGTGAAGACTTGGACCTGGATAGGCCAGTTCCAAGGACAGTGATTTTAATCCATGCTGCACACAAAGGACTAGAGAAGAGAAACAGGTCTTCAAGGGTCCGTAGCCAAGTGCGACTGTAGTGCTATCCGAGGTAATATATATTGAGAAATAAATGGTATAAAACACACTCCTCACACTGGGCCCATGCGTAGTAAGGCCTCTGTGGGCACTTGGTCCTATTTTTCTTCCTCTTACTTACGCCATTGCTCTCCTCAAGCTGTTGATGCTGGCTGGGACCTCAAGGGAATACAATAAGTATGAGTGAAAACGATGCTGAGGCGGTTACAGCGTGGTGCTGTGTCTTTCCAGTCACTTAGTCACTGTCTCTGCATTGCAGCAGATTTAGCTTTCTCGTCATTCAGAGTTTTCATTGACAGAAACCATTTTGGGAAGCAGAAATCATTCTTTGGTGCTGACTCTCACTTTGGGGGCCAGAGGCTTACATGCTCACCAGCCGCCTCTTTAGGGGACCATTTTTCCCAAGGACATCAAATCGGCCTTTACTTTTGGCTAAGAGCAAGCGTAGACCACACACAATGGCAGTAAGCACTGAAGGTCTCCCCCTAACTTCCCCCAGATCCACCCTCCACCCTTCCCCACTGCTTCCCCTTAAAACCAGTTTGTGTTGCCAATATGCTCCAGGCTCTGGGGCTAGCTACTGCATGTGGTAGGCCTATGAAGGGGCCACACCCTTAAAGAAAATGGCCTCTGCTTCAGATGCCAGCAACTACGGGGAGGGCGCTAGTGAGGCCACCCCTGCCTAGGCTAGAATGCAGCCTGGCCTGATCTTATGCGGGTCTTGTGCAGCTGCTGCAAGGTCGTGAGGCAGCAGGCCTGTAATTGTGCTCATGAGGGAAGGGAGGCAGCCCAGAAGTGCCAGCAGTTTTAGAAATCTGCAACGAATCTAAGTTGACTTCCATCCTGTATGCTTGTGGCCGCCTGGAAGCCTCTGTGGCCATGGGAGATGGTTTGTATATTAAAAATGTTTTGAGCCTAATATTTGGTAGCGAGCCTTCTTTTTTTGCCATTGCTCTCAGCTGGAACAAGAAGTGTAGCCAGCCATGGTCTCCTTTCTGAACCAGGCATTGCACTGTAAGCCCTGATCCCTCCACATCCGTTAGTTAAATGCTGTTACCATGGGCACCATGTGAAGGAGGATTATTTTAGGAGTTTTCTTTCTGAGTCACTCCCTTCCTAACACTCGTCATTCATATAGACACACAATGTACCTTATATCTCGGAAGACTCACTTGGGGCCTCTGATAGTCAGACAGGGTTACAAGTTTAAGAAATTTATTGCTCGAGGGGAAAATTGTAGCTTGGGGGTGGGGGGGGGGGTCACTGTATTCCTGGAATTCTGAGACCAGGAATGTATGAAAAGAGATCAAGAATTATGTTTTTTGTGGATTAGAAGTAAAATAGAAATGAGTAGGGATACGGTGAAAAAGTAGGTCTTTTGCCCCAAACTTCCTAACACAAATGACGATGGAGGCTAGACTCTAAATCCAATGGCTGGTGTGCCAATAGGTGCAAGAGAGTCCAGACCTGCACACCTGGAGGAGACACGCACAAAGAGGACATCACACGAGGACAGAAGCAGGCATGCAAGGATGCAACTGCACATCAAAAATGCTGCCAAGGATTTGCCAACTACAACTTGACTAGGAAAGAGATGAGGCAGCCCATGCCTTGGAACCCATAGGAACTAAACTGCCCTTCATCTTCACTTGAGATGTCACACTTGACACATAACACACATACACACACACACATGCGCATGCGCATGAGAACACATTTGCAAATAAATAAAGCAAGTTAATCCACACTGTGGTGCTGTTACCGAAGCTGCCTCCTGCATCTCCAGCAAAATGATCCTCACTTCTGTAGTGCACAAGCAGCTCCCAGCTTGGCACTTTGAAGAGCAGGTGTCTCCGCATGCAGTTGGTTTTTACCTGCCATTCTTCTAGAAAGGACTTGAGCTGTTGCATCACTCACTGGGTGGCCAGTGTCAGTCTGAAGTCTGAGGGTTTTAGAAATTAAGCTTGAGAACATACCTGAAGGCTCTCCTGAGCTGTCAGAGCTGATGGAAAGTGGGGAAGATGGAGAATGAAGCAATACAGATGCCATCATTGGCATCGCCACCAGATTATGTTTCCCCAGTGTGGCAACGAGGTGTCTGTCACTCAGGGATCGTCTGCTTAGAGGGCAGGCCGAGTGAAGGTCATTTTGGTTTTTATTGATTCCACAGCTCTGGCATTACTCATAAGGATTTACGGTATTTAACCCACCAGGAGAAGCCGTGAACTATAAATGGCTTCCCATTTGCCAGGAAAGCCTGCATTTCATAAGCGACACCAGCTATGTGGTCTCCTTCACAGCTGCCTCTAATGAAAGCTTGTGACCCGGCCCCTGCGCGGCGGACCTGGCCTCTCTTCATAGAGCTGATCCCTCCTTTGGCTCTAAACCAGCACGGGGTTGTTTTGCTTACTAAATGGGGCGATCCTCGCACAGGGAGGTAGGAGAAGCCGTCAGTAGACTCACCCTGATCATTTGATCTGTCAGGAGCCTCCACCACAAAATCTGGAAACAGGAAAATGAAAGCTGAAGAGCGTGAAATAAGGAAAGTAAAAAGTAAGGATAGGATTTGATGACCTGTGAAGGGGTCCCCTGAGGACCAGGGGCCCTAGGTGCAACAGAGGTGAGAGACGCATTTGTTGAGAAATAAAGTAAATGAATGAGCTTGCTTGTAAATAAAACATAAAATTACTTTGACTGAAATATTTTCACCTTCCGACTAGAATTATTAAGGAAACTTTAAATACATGGCTGATAATTCTAGAAGCAACCATTTGTGAGGCCCAAGACTGAAACACCCTGAGGCAAAGGAAGTGTTGTTTTTTTTAATCAACACTATTGATCCCAATCGTTATTTAAAATGTAGATATTTTATTCAGCAGAGATGTTTTTGCGTTTATTTTGAAATACTTTAAAGGCTGCATGTAGACAGTGCTTATCTTGCCTTATTGAGTGTGCGGCCCACCTTCATCAACCTTCACTGAGACTTCAAAACTTCCCTCTTTAGAAACTTTCAAAAACTGTGTTAAGAGGAACTGTGAAAAATCCAGGTTTTAATTAAAGTGAATTTTGAAGATTAGGTCTGCCCAGAGCAAGGAGCCGATTCCAAGATAAGCCCCAAATGGAGCAAGGCTCCCCGTGAGAAGCACCATGTGCTGTCAGGCACATGATTTTCAACTCAGACTTTCCTTTTCCCAGAATCTTGTGACTTAAAATGGGCTGTGCTCATGGATGCAGGTTTGCTGGGCAGGACACATAACAACCACCTCAGACCTTCACAGGACAGATATTGTCATTATGGAAGTCATGAGCAACTAGTAACCCAGAATAGGTCGAGGCTGCAGGTGCAATGAATAGAGCTTCTTTGCAGGACATGTGCAGCCCACTACAGCAGAGCACATGCAGTTTGCACATTGTTGTCAGCTTTTGGTCATTTAGTTATTTACCCCTTTCTTTGTCTACACGTGCTGTCATTAATAGGCAAGGCTTTCGACACGTGGGTTAAGATGGCAAGCCAGCTCTGTGGTACTCACATATAACCCTAACAGCCCAGCAACTGAAGTGGGAAGACTGGGCGTTCAAGGCCAGCCTCTGCCCTCCACCCCTCAAAACAACTCTGCGTTACAAAGACGATTTCTTAGAGACACACACACTTGTTTCATGTGCTTCTTCCATGAATTCTGAAATCAGCCCATGCGCTAAGGAAGTTCCTCTGCCTGTGTGGTTCTTATTGTTGAGCTAAATTGATTCCTATTTTATCTCAAGCTCTTAGAGCATTCCAAGGAATTTCCTTTTTTGGAAAAGTATGAGATCCTAGCAGTCAAACCAGGTTGGGATGTAAAAACAATATTCTTAAATTCGTACTAGCATTATTGCATTTATAGAAAGCAAATACATTTATAGAACCTCAGACATTTGAAGGAGATAATAAACTTCACCTTGTTTCTAAATTTAGAATCTGCTTGTGAAATCTCTTGGTAAAATCATTCCAAATCTGCCAACTTGTAATGAATGTCCAAGAAGAAACGTACAGATCAATCGCTTCCATCTTTCTTAACTTAATACCAAGCACTAACATTATTTTTTTCTAATGTTATTTAATGCATGGCTGTGCTCTCTACTGTAAGAAAACTGAGATCAAAAGAAAACCCTGTTCCGAAGAGTGGGGAATGAAACACTACTTGCTTTGCAAAAGAACTTAATTTAAATAGCAAGCTCCCTCTGAGTACGTAAAATATGATTCAATTTACCAAAACGTTTGCCAGTGCATAGCAGAGAGCATCCTGCTCACCCACTGTTGTATAGGGCTCCTCAGCTCTGCACTTTGGAAGAAAAAGCCCATTGCAAAGTGACTGTCCTTCACAAGAAGGGACATAGTGCCATCTACGTGCTTAATGAGGGAAATGTGCATCCAACATCACTGGAGGTTTAGACAGAGAGGCTCTGTGGCGACCATGAGGTGTTGCTGCAGAGAGCCGTCCAGTTGTCCTAGCAACATTTACATATGGAGGTTGCCTCCTGCCTGCATAGTACACAATGTTGTTTGTTGTTGTTGTTATCTGTTATTTCATTAAAGGGTACTTTAATTTCCTTGGATGTTTTAACAAAGCTGTGCAAACCAAGTGGCTGACTCACAGATCTGAAAGCTAGCAGTTTGAAATGAGCGTGTCATCTGAACCCATCTTTCTCTGGAGACGTGAGGACACTGTGTCTCATGCCCTCTCCCTTCTGGCTTTGCTGGCAACCCTCGGATTTCCTTGGCTTGTTTGTCATGGCAGTGCATTAGTTGCTCCACTATTGTCATAAGGTTTCTCCCTGTCTCCCTGAGTGTCTGGAATACGTCTCTTTCTTTTTTAAATGTGGCACTTCAGATTGACCCAAAGGCCTGGGACAAGCTAGGAAAGCACCCCACCACTATGTTACATCTCCTTCTATCTTGTCTTCTTCTAAAAGCCAAGGTCAAGTTATAGTAAGAACCCGCACTATTGGAGTAGGACCCTTTCAGGAATAACTACATCTGTAAATGACCTTGTCTCCAGATAAAGAGGCACGGTGCAGTCCCAGGAACTAGGGCTTCCACATGTCCCTCTAAAGGATACCGTTCAACCCACCATGGGCTTTTATCAAGGTGAAAGCTGTTGGGACAAACACAACTGCTATTCCTCCGTCATATCTCCGCCACTCTCTGATGCCTGACTCACATGGGTCAGCATTCTAAAGCACCACTTATAACAACAACAAATTCCAAGAAATATGTCAACCATTGGTGCTAGGGAGAAGTGTGGGTGGAGAGGATGGGACGGATGGAGGAACTCAGGCTACAAACACAAAAGAAGGGCTGCCCACATGGCTTAGTGCTAGGAAGCCCGATGAGCTAAGTGCCGAGACCACTAGGTCCCACAAGGTAGAAGGAGAAAACCAACCATTGTGGCTTCTCCTCCAGTCCCCTACCCATACACCAGGACACTCTCAAACTGGCCAACTAAATAATTGTTAAAGATAACTAAAGCCACAGAGGAAGCCAGCTCAGCTTGACAATGGGTCGGAGAGTCACCAACTGTGCAGGGAAGGACTGGGAGTTTTGTCCCTGAGTTCTAAGTATCTTTATCCATGGCCTGAGAGCAACGGAAGTGAATCAAGAGAGACGAGATGTTTCCTTGTAGGAGAGATCCTCTGCTTATGTTTCATTCTTCTCATCGTACATGAGCTTGAAGACCTTGGAGATGGTGTCCAATTTGAGCATTTCCAAGATATAGGGTTAACACAGGCCTCAAACCTTGCTCTCAGAGCTGTGTTGAGCACGGTATTCTGGCCTTCTTCCCTTCTTCCCATGTATGTGGAAGCCTCTGGGGGAGTTCTGCTGCTTTTAATTGGGAATAAAAATTAAGTGGTAAAGGCCAACACCTCCAGATGTGTACGCAGAAAAGACCAAAGTGGACCGAATGTCATGAAACTCTCTTTTTTAAAAACAGCCTTTAGATTTCACACAATCAGTAGAGTTTACCTTGTCATCCTTGACAGGTAGGCTTTTGGCCAGCATCTTTGGTTTCAGAAGCTACCCAGCTAAACATCATGGTTAATAGAGTCCTGTGGGTACAAACTGACCTTGCATAATTCAAAGCAAACTTAAGCGTGACTTAGGGAGATGCATAAGGCAGTCGGGCAGGAAGGCTGTTCTTGTGTTTTTCTGTGTGTTCAGAGGTGATTGAAACACACCCGTTATTAAATGAAGATATTTAGACAGGTACTACATAGCCAATGCGACACACAAAGTGAAGCAACATTTTGTAGCCACGCTATATGCTCAAGCATGGCGTTTTCTCATAAAGTTGATCAAGCTTCTTCCTCGCATAGCAATGAAGTAGAAGATGGTTTGGGGAAAACCTGAAGAGGCACAATAGTTGGGGCTCCACTGTGAGAGGCTAGTGTTATGGCCGGCCACAATGATGTATGCTGTCCTTCTCCTGTCACCCGCTAGGCTGTCTGATTCATGCAATGCCAGGCATCGCCAAGTTCCAGCAAGACTGCGGCCCTGTCATCGAACTTAGCCTAGAATCAGAATTTCCAAGTTCTTACTTGTGCCTCATCATTCATTAGAAAGGGTTTCTTTAACTTCCTAGTGTCTCAACACTCGCTGCATAGCTCTGCACCGCAGGGGCATCCCGGGCATCCCGACCTTCTGCCACTACTTCTACATCCAGATCTCACAGCACAACTACGGTAGCCTGGGCCAGTGCTTCCCAAACCTTAGAGGTTTTCCAAGCCCTAGGTACCTTGGTGAAATGTAGGTCCACATGTTCCCAGGCCAGTGTATGTGTCTGGCTCCCTTGAGTGGACAGAATCCTAAAGCCACTCGTGTGTCCCTGCCCAGCTCCCTTTGTCTCTTGTCTTCCTCTAACTTGCACTTACACCCCAATTTTTCCTTCCTAACACTTGCAAACCCGGTTTCAAGATCCTACTCCTCTGCAGTCTAGGATGGCATGCATACATCAAAAATATTCTTCCTGCCAGTCCCCGTGCACAGTTTCTGGACCACTCACCCAGAGCCTGCCCTGTGCTGATGTTGTCCTTAACTGCTCTTTAGTGTGCATAGCCTGAATCCTCCAGATATTTCGCATCTTGAGACCAATCATTACATAGTTGCCTTGGACATCGTCTTACATTTCACACTGACAGATCCAGCTACCCGATGCCCAGTTGGGACTCCAGATTCAACATGGCATAAACCAAGCCCCTCACTGCCTCTACTGAACCCTGCTCAGTGTCCTGCGGGTCCTTCTCAGACAAACTGACTTATGTACTCAAACAGATGCCTGCTTGACCAACAAGTGTGTGTGTGCGCGCCTGCCTGAAACAAAGAAGTGAGCAGAGTGGAGCATCCTCAAGTGCCTGCCTGGGGCCTGAGGAAAGATCCAGCTCCCTGGAAGCTGAGTCATCCAGAAAAGAACCTCTAGGGTGGGCGTTGAGTCCTCTACTTCCCCATCCAAAGGCACCCCAGTTTGCTATACATCTCTGTGTGTTCTGCCACTGAAATGTATCAACGACATAACCCGTTTTCTCTTTCCTTCTGCCACTGACCTGGAAATGGTCCTGTCCTCACCATCCCCATCAACACCTTCACCTCACACTTTTCTCCCCCTCCCTCTGCTCTCAGCCTCTTCACCTCCAGCTTTTTTTAACGCTAGCCCTGGATCCACCCTTCTCTGAAGCATCCATCTCTGTGTAGAAACTTCTGGACTCCTGGATACGGAAAGTCTACATAGCCTCTGCAGTTGAACCCCCAGCTCTTTAACCCCAACCTCTCGCCCCCACCCTCCGCACTACACCTGCTTTTCCAGCCCTGGGTCCACAGCTGTGACCCTACAGACTCATGACTGGAGAAGAGCCGTGCTGGTCTCTGGATGGCCTCGGCTCTTCGGCAGCTCCTTGCTGCTACTCTACCAAGACGACAACACTTTACCTGATTCTTAGTCATAGTATTGCCACTTCTTCAGTGTTTAACTCGAAAGCCACTTCATTCAAGAGACCTTCCTTAGTCACAGGTAACGGCTCGTAAGCATTTAAACCAAGTGACACACACTTCATCTCCTCTAGACGTTAACGCTGTGCTCGTCTAACTTACTCAGTATTTCATAACAAGTCCTCAAGTCCAAGGCCAGAAGTTGCTCAACCATTTCTCCCCGGTGCTGGGAACAGAACTGTACTGACTGCTGTGCTCAGTGCTGAACACCAGGCCCCACTCTTTGAGGAAAAAGCATCTTTAAAAGATGTGATCTTTCCAATATCATATACCTGGTAGCTGAATCTCTTAGTGTTCCCCACCTCCCATCCACAGACCAGAGACAATTCCTCTTTCAGGGGTTTTCCCATCTTGGCCACATATTATAACCAACCGCCAGGGACCTCTAAAACTTCCACACACACACACACACTCAGGTTGTGTTGCAGACAGGGTAATGTCGTCCATGAAGCTCGGTCCAGACTTGGTTGTTTTTGAAGTTCTCCATGGTTCCAGGATGATGCAGCCAAGGGTAAGAAGCACAGTGCCGGGACACCTGCAGTCTCAGCACAGGACACAGGCAAAAGGACTGCTGGGAGTTCTAGTCAGCCTGGTCACATGGCAGGTCACAGGCCAGCCAGGACCACACTGCCAGACGCCACGCAACGTGAAGAAAAGCAAAGCAAGGAGCCGCTGCGGCACGTGGGGCTCACCTGCCTGAGCCTACACTTTCGCCTGTGTGGCCCCACCAACGGCACAGTTAAAATACACTGGTGCTGTATGTGGCGTATGAACATGACGCATATGACACGACAGATGTGTGGATACATGCACATGAGTGTACAGGCTTATGTGTGACCTGGAAGGAGTGGTCTCTGCATCGTCCTGCTCAGGATGGAATGGAAGGAAAATCCACCCTGTGGAAGTGCCTGGAAGGGAAGACTGGGACACAGAGGCGGGGCGTCTTCTAGGGCACACAGAAGAGGCTGCTATCTCAGCAGGAGGTGAAGGGCAGGCAGGAGAGGATGCAGACAAGGGAGTCAGCGGTGGGAGAGCCATCCACGGACAGCCTTCACCATCTCAGGCGCAGGGCTTGCCCGGCATGAGTCTCTGTCATCAGCACACACACTGCGACTTTAACAGCCTAATGTCTGGAGTCTAAAGTCACTAAAATGCTTGCTTTGCTAGCACAAGGCCCTGGGCTCTGTCCCGCAGAACCCAAGAAGTAAACTAGATGTGAATGCACATCTGCAGAGCCAGTGTTGGGGAAACTGAGGCAGACAGCTCACAGCGCACCCAGACTAACCAAACTGCTTAGCTCCTGCTCCAATGAAGAGACTCTGGCTCAAAATATAAGAGGAGAATGTTTGATGAGAATACTCACCTCTGACCTACAAAACACACACACACACACACACACACACACACACACACACACACACACACACACACACACTCATACACCATCGCCACCACACCAAAAGGATGTGAATGTGAATATCTAGGTCTTAGGTTGGGTCTGCCCTCCGTGCCCTCCGCCCACCATCCTAACTCCCTCTGTCTCAGATTTAAATAAAAATAACCAGACATGAAACACTGAAGGGCTGAAGGGCCATTACTCAGGGAATCGGATCCTTGCAGCACATCCTCATGAAGTTCCCCGTGGGTTTGAGTCAGCACTGGATGTCTCAGAAACATTCCAGACGGTTTCGGGTGAAGCAGGGGCAGATGGGTAATTAAACCACACAGTCAAGAGGGCTTGGAAACAGAGAACAAAGGGCAAGGGAAGGGGAAGAAAAGAAACCCAGACGGAAAACAAGACGAAGAGGTGGGAAACCAGGGTTCAGCTGTGGCAGGCCAGGCTTCCTGGGATGCTGTGCACGTGTCTTCCGTGTCCGCTGTGTTACAGAAGAGTGGCCTTCGGCCTGTGTGCAAGGCAGCACGGCAGAAGAAAGGCATGAGGGCTGTGGGAAGCTGCTCTTAAGACAGCTTGAGCCTTAAGGAGACAGGTTGAGATAACAGAGCAGAAAGGTGGGTAAAGCTGGAGTGGGCTGGCCTACAGCTTGCTGGTCACTCCCTGCGTATCACTAGCTGAGACACTGTGCGCTGCCACTCAGCAGTATACAGTAGCATGAAAGAAGTCATCACCAAACTGAGTGCACACAGGTGGGGTTGGTGGCTTCTCTGCGCCCCTGCAGATGCAATCCCCCTTGTAGCCAGCCTGCTCCGCCCTGGAAGCCTGATGATTCAGTGTGCCCAAGGCCTCTAAGAGCTCTACTTAGTCTTAGCCAGGAGAGGCATCGCAGAGAGTAGGAGAGGAGAATGAAGTCGGCCACATCCACAGCCCCACTTCCTCCTATGAGGTCATAGTGCATTAGCTGAGCACCACCGAGAGCCACAGTTCCCCCTCCAGGGTCTGCCCAGGGCTCTCCCTTCCTCCAGCTCCACATCCACAAAGGCCTTCTATGACTAATTTTGTCAAATCATTTATTGAGCTACCCTCGGAGAAGCTGATTGAACCACACCACTCACCTCCTTCCAAGGCCAGCTCGCTTGACCCTCAAGCCCAACAATTGGGAAAGCCCCACTTTGTGCTTCCAGCAGAGCTAGCTTACCAAAGCATCATCTTTGGTAAGAAATGTCTCCTACACATCACAGCTGCCACCAGAGGGTAGCATGGGTTTTCAGCACCTGACAGTATCTGCTCCGAACCCACAAGCACTGGGCTGAGGGAGGTGCAAGTTCCCGGACTCATCAATGCAAGGATCACTAGTGATCTCCACAACACACCAAATGACGCCACTGGTGGTGTCATGTAGGTCAAGAGGCATGGCTTCCTGCCTTGGTGCTCAGGAAACAGAGGCAGGAACAAGTCCCCAAGAAGGGAAAGGAGGGAGATGCAAGCTTGCTGCTGAGATTCACCCCCAACCCTACCCCCACCCTCGTCACAAACCATGACATTCTGGATCTGTGGCACACCACAAGGAGACCACACTGTAACGGGACCACACTGCAGCTCAGGAGCCAGACAGTCATCCAGGCAACTGTGCAGTCTCTGCCTGGAGACCATCTTCAACATCTTATCCAAAACCTTGTTTTTTTCTTAACTTTAATGTTTGACAAATCATGAGCATTTGTAACGTGAGATGACTTTACCCTCCGTCATCCCCAGACCCTCAAGAAAATGAGATGCTTCTCCTCAGTTGGGGATTTGGGAGAGAAAATAAAATAAAACAATCCAGATCTGGGTCAGCAAAAAGTCTGCTTGCTGAGTGTAATGAGGCCTCTCTGCTAATTAACACATTCCTGGAAGAAAAAAAAAAAGTACAAGGCAAGTGTGAGGAACATATATATCCCTCTCTCAATGGCACATCTCAAATTCAGTAAAGTATCACTTTTCCCTTCGACCTGGAGTAGGGAACACACATACTGAAAATTAAAGTTCCAGAAACCATCAATGCCGAAAATCCAGCCAGTCACCTGACAGCACTGATTAAACTTCTTGGGCTGTTAATTAGCACAGACGTCGGCACTCCATATTGGTAGGTCTGCATCCACATATTCTAGCAACCCTGGATCAAAAATATTTAAGAAATGAAAATAAATACAAGGACATTGTTCCAAACATATGAGGACATTTTTATCACTGTTCACTAAATTGGTCAGTGTAACAACTGCTTACACCGCATTCACATTGCACCACTAATAACCAAGCAATCTGAGTTAAGAGCTGTCTAAGGGACTGGGCATGGCCAGCAGTAGACTGGACAATAGGCACCATGGTACACCCCGGAAATTCCAGCATTTGGGAGGTTAGAAGCAAAAGCATCAGGCCATCCTCCTCTACATAGTGGTTGGTACATAGTGATTGGGACATAGTGGTTGGTACATAGTGATTGGTCCAGGCCATCCTCCTCTACATAGTGATTGGTCCAGGCCATCCTCTTCTACATAGTGATTGGTCCAGGCCATCTTCCTCTATATAGTGACTGGTCCAGGCCATCTTCCTCTATATAGTAATTGGAGGATTTTGTCCTTGTTCTACTTCATTCCTTGCAACTGGAAGAGTTCAAGGAACAGTAGAATATAAAGATGGATGAAAAACTCATCCCAGCATACTTCCCAACTTCCCCACACCTGCAGGATCTTTACCTGGAAGGACAAAGAGGCTATGGAGAGGGAGGAAGGAAAGACATCCCCTCCCCGTGTAGTCAGACACGTCTTGGTTGCAAGGGGGAAGGTTTGAGCAGGCAGGAAGAGCATGGGAGGAAACCAGAGTTGGACAAAGTTGAGTCTAACTGAAGCTTGCCGGTGTTGCCAGTTCACTTGTGATGGGTGTGGGCAACACAGTGCACATCTATCTGCCCATCAGCAGCAGCAGCAGCCAATGCTCAGCTGCCATGGCACTCCCAGAACCATACCATTCGCTTCTGTCCCCACCCGGGCTAGTCTGTTGCCTTCCATGGATATCCTGGGAAAAGGGTGCCCTGCTCACTAGAGGCTACCCAGTCTTAGGGGCTCTTCTGGAGTCACCCACTTCCCCAGCTACAGCTCCTGCTTCTCTGATCTAATCTAGGCACTTATATTTTAATTACTGCAAAATGCTGTCCAACCCCAAGTGGGCTCTATCTACCTGAGACATTGGAGATGAAGGTCACCCGATTAGGGCCTTGGCTCATCCACTGTTTCCATCACAAACTGATTCCTAGATCATTCTACAAGATTTTCCTAAAATGGCCCCTCCAAGTTGAACCCCACTCTATCCCAACACCAAGCAGCTCATTCATCAAGACCCAGCTCAAATGGAACCTCTACAAGAACCTCTCACTGAACCCTTAGCAGTCCTGGGGATCTGGACGCCTTCTATTTCTCAGACACCTGATGTTTCCCGATTACAGGAGCTATTTGCATGGCCTGTAAGACACAGCGTGAACACGTATGTCTCTAATCCCGTAATTAAAGGTACCATTAAGCTCTCAGGAAACAGAATGTGCCCAGATCTCAAAGACAGCGCTCTCACTCTGGCCCCTTCTCCAGAAATTGATTGGTTTGCTAGTGAAGTGCTCACAACTCTTAGATATTAGCAAGAGCCTCTTTTTGTTGGCCCAGATTTAACACACACACACACACACACACACACACACACACACACACACACACACCACTGTGACCCCTTCATACACATCTCCTATCCTCTCCCCAGTTCTTACCAACCTCAATTTTGCACTGTGCCACAGTTGTGATGTATATACCTCCCCACAGGAGAAAGGCCCTTGAGAGCAGGCACGATGTGCTTTTCATGTCTATGGCTCTAATGCCTGATGAAATACCTCAATTAGGAACAGCGCTTAGTGGGTGATAATTAACTGAGTACATGAGCAGAAACCCACAGCCACTCCCACTGCCCTTAAAGGGGAGAGATCGTGGACAACACTACGGCAACATGCAGGATACCTAAAAAACTAAATGAAGAAAATAAGGGCGTGTAAAAACTCACCTTAATGTGGTTCAAATGAGAACCTGTCTTGAGGTTGTAAAAGAGATGAAAAGTTGGGCATTAGGAACTCTGTGACATCTGAAAGTTTAAAAGCTCTTTCAGTAAGAGAAGACTGAGTTTAAGTTGGTAAATGTGCCTGGGAGGTCACCTTGTCTCTTGCTCCACCTGTGGGTCTCTGCTGTCACTTTTCCTGGGTATTAGAGTTGATGTGTGTGTTGAGGGTGAGGGGCACTTGTTGGAAATGAAAAGTCCAGTAATCACAGAGACCCCAGGGCCACTTATGCCCTGAGCTTTTTATTGGCAAGGGCTTCTGAGCGTGTAAAATCACTCTGTGTCTTCTGTGATTTCCCAGTGTTCGCCACAGCCTCTCCCCAGACCTTCTTCCTAGCCAGCCTTAACGCAAGCCTGCTCTTGAGGGAGTATTTCACAGTCAAGCTGCAGACGCTGCCACGCTAGTCCAAGAAGAACAAAAGCAAGGTTTGGAAGTTCCTTGGCCACATATACAATGGAGAGTGGAATTGTGATGTCTCCCCCACTAAGTAACCTCCTATAAGTAACACCCATTTGTGTTTATCTCAGAAAACCCCTGAGAACCCTACCACTGCCTTGTACAGAAAAAGAACCACGTCACACATTGGCTCCGCCTTTCTTTGTTTGTTTGATTTGAGGTAGGACCATCCTACACAGCCCAGGCCTCCTGCCTCAGTCCCCAGGGCTAATGTTACAGGCTTGAGCCACATATATTCTCTCATTTGATCAAGAAAAGGTAAGGGGTCCTGTTTGTTTTTTCATTTTTAAAGAGCCCCCACAGAATTTTATGCATGAAAAATCAGAAACCAAGCCTTCCCCAGCATTTCCATGGCAAAAGGAGAGTTCTCCCTCCTAGCTACAAATACAGGTAGCCTTGTCTTAATGGCTATGATGTTGGCTAAAGATAATAAAGGCTTGCCATATAGAAATGAATTCAGAAAAGAAAGAAAATTAAAAACTATGTTCAAAAATCAGCTTTGCTTTTATTCATGAAATGAATGAGAAGAAGAAAGCGTGTTGGAATCAGTGACTTCTGAGCCACCATAGAATATTACAAAACTTCAGAAACAATTCCTGATGGCAAGCTGTGGTGACCAAATTGGAAACTCGCATGGTTGGAACCTGTCTCTGTTAAACTTCACGCCCCACTCTCACGAAGTTCAATACCCATGGTCCTATGCTCCCCTGGCTACCAGGGATACAGTGACTCTCCCAAGAGGGCCAGATAAACAACTCAGATTGTGCCTAACAAGACATAACCACATCCCTAATTATTTACATCCTGAGCCCCTTGTGCTGAGGTCTTGAGGCAGAGTGATGCTGGTTGTTCTCAAAGTGCCATTGCTTAGCTACCAAATCTATTAGCAGAAAGCCCCTGGCGCTTTATCTCTAGGACTGCAGTGTGCTTGCAGTACTGTTTTTACACTTATCTGCAATGAAAAGGTGATTTTTCCAAGTGCTTAGGATTTGACCGGATCAGATTTACTGCCTGGCTCCTCAGCCTTATTCCCAAGCACAGTGTAATAGGGAAGTGCAGAGCTGGATCAGCTCCCTGTGGGTTGCTGTGGCAAGGTGGCGAAAATTTTGTTTTCTTTACTACTTTCCGTTTCACAAGAGAAATCATCTCAAGGAGAGGGTTTCTAATGTGATTTTGTTAGATACAGGCCATTAAATATGTGGGACTTGATTTTCCAACCTCTCTCTACAACCCAAAGGGAGAGAGCTTTCTACTTTTGTCATGGAAGCCCTGGGGAGAGGTTGGTCTGAGCTCTTTTGTGAATAAAAAGAAAAAAAATTCAGAAGGGGAACACATTTTCCATTTTAAAACAAGGAGGGATTTTTAGGACTCCCACCCTTGATGCTGCAGGAAGGGCCATGTTCTCAGTGCAGAATGAGAAAACCGAATTATTATTGCTGCTGATAGTTAAGAGATAATAATAATAATAATTTTTTAAAAAAACTTGAGTAAATCATGATAGTGCACACCTGGGAGCTCAGCATTTCAAAGGTAGAGTCAAGAATCTCCAGAGTTCAAGGTCACTCTCAACTGTATTGTGAGTTCAAAGCCAGCCTGGCCTATGTGAGGCCATCTCAAATAAGGAAATAAAAATTAAAAATGAAATGAAATAGAAGGAGTATAAGGGAATCTTAGGGATGATAGATGCTTGATAGTTGATAACTGGATACATAGATACATAGATACATATATAAAATGGGTGGATTGAAGTGTAATATAACCCATTGTTTTACAAGCTCAGAAGAGTGGCCAGGCAAACAGCATTTGTTCCTTCTGGTTTGGGGCCTCCATGGGAGAATGGATTGTTATTCTTCAAAGGGCGTGGCCTTCTGTTTGTATGAAGCCGTCTAAGGATGAGTATAGTTAGAGTGTTGTTATAAAAAGTCCAAAATTGAAGGTCTTGTTTGGAGAGCTACTAGAATGGGGGGAAGTATAAAGAAATGTCTTGGACGAGACCCTGGGGAGATGCAAAGGTCTCTAGAGCCCCTGACTCTTCACAGTGTACTTTCCATCCTCTCTGCTCATGGACCCCAGGGCAACGGGATACACCAGCACTCTCTAGCTCCCTGCTCTGTTGCTGGGGGCCACATGAGATGCAGACTGTGTGCACCCCATGCCTGCTCACATCCCACACTCCGTTGCGTGTGCCATGGGACCAGGGCTGACACCACTTCTCATGGGCTCCTCTAGGCCTGTGGTGATGGGCAGTGAGCTGTGACTGAAGAGCTGCCTGCCACAGAGCAAGTGCTTGCTGACGTGGCACTAAACCAAGTGTCACCCCAGATCCGTGATGCCCAGTTATCTCACCTGCAAAGTAGAGGCACAGAAAAGCCCTTCCTACGTTTCTGTGAACATCGGCGGTCATATGGTATCCCAGCTGGTACCTGAGAGGCGGGCTGCCCATCACTGCAATTTTCACTATGTTAGCAGTGACTATGTCAGACCCTGATTGTGTGCTTCAGTGAGGCCCAGCTAGATCGTAACGTGCTGAGGACATATGCGTGCGGCCCTGCCTAGGCACACTGGGCTCTACGCTGACAGCTTCCAGGCCTGATGTCTACACTCTTTTTAAAATCTGTATGTGGCGGTGGGGGAGGGGGGTTGCACTGCTGAGGCATGCCTGAGGAGATCAGGGGACAACTTTGTTGACTCAGTTCTTGCTTTCTGCCTTTATGTGACTCCAGGGATCAAACCAAGGCTTCGTTGTCTGGTAGAAAGTACCAGTATCTGCTGAGCCATCTTGCCAGCTCCAGCATGTTGAAACTCTAAATGCTGTCAAATAAGAAGCCCACACTTTCACCATTGCATTTGGTCCTGCAAATTATATCGCTGGCCCCAGGGACAACTTGGTTTTGTAAATACCAGTTACAGCTTCTCTGATCCAGGACGTTTGCAGGAAATGTTTCGTTGAATTCAGCTGGCATTGGCAATACATGAAACTTACTTATTTGAGGCTCACTTTGGAAATCAAATATCTGCCTAAGCATATATAGTGGGCAGATCTCGGGTCAATGAGACAGCCGGTGATGGCCATATGCCTTCTGAGTAAACGCTGTGATTCGAGAGTAGGCTGAATATGTGTAGGATATGCATTCAGAATTCCATACAAGAAGACTGGTTGGATAATTCAAATTTAATTTTGAAATAGGTTTAAAGATACAGTGTAAAAATGTTAGCAAAATCACCTAGGGGAAGGTGGTTTCTAATGTTTTAATAGTGTCACAGTTAGCAGGTGATTTTAAATACTTTCTTGATCGACCTAAAAAGCCATTTCAAGGGAAAGGAAATAAATTATTGTGCCATTAACAACCATGCACTGTAGAAGCGCCCATTAGATGAGAAAATTTGAGCTTAGTTTTGCCACTCTGGCTCTAAGCCTCTTTCACAGAAATAATCAAATAGTACCCTTGATTTCGTTTGGAATATTAATGAAATTGAAATAAGCTGCAAATTTCCCTTTGACTCATTAACTTGGAAAGTCAAAGTGCTAAAAATATACACTTGGGCTTCAAAATAGAACAAAATGGATAACTTAAAAAAGGAAAAAAAAAAAAAAAGAGTTTTCTTCTCTTTTACAAGAATGTAACTTAAAGTAAAAAGACCTGTTGGGAGAAATGTGAGCAGGCTGTAGTGCCGGATTCGGCTCTCTATAAACATATGCCTATATTCGTCATGTAGCTTTTCTTGTCAAAAATATCTTAGAACTTGTACGGTCAGAGCAAGTATCAATAACATAACATTTCACGGCCCCCTTTTAGAACTGTGGCCTTAACATTTTGTAGGGAAATAAAGCTTTGGTTAACCTTGGCTCTGGCAGACCTCATTAAAATAACAGCCTGTCAGTTTCAAGTTTAAAATAACAGGGTTGTCAGTTTAATACGCGGTGGAACAATCTACAGTTTTACTCCCTGGGACAAGGCTGGGGGGCGGGCGTGGGGGGGGCGGGCGGGTGCGGTGCAGGATGGTGGTAAAGATTGAACAACACTGCCATCTGGTGGCCACAGGGAGTGTTGTTTTTAACAGCCTACCTAGAGGTTCTGTTGGCTTAAGTGGAAAAGGTGAGCTAGTCAAGCTGTTTTGAGGAACCTTTAGTATCAAGTTTGTGGCCGCTTTCTTACTTTACAAATCTGCGCACACACTTGGGCCGACAAGTACTTATGATCCCCAACTAGCCGACAAGTACTTATGATCCCCAACTATAGTAATTTGGTAAGAGACTGCTCCTCAGTGGAATTGTAAGGCAAAAAGGAGATTAAACCAAACCATCTAAACAGATTTTCCTGTATAAAAATCCTCAAGGGCTGGAGACATGGCTTAGCAGATATGAACGCTCCCTACTTTTGCATTCCCAGCACTGATATCAGGCAGCTCGCAGAAACCTGTAACTCCAGCTCCAGAGCATCTGCTGTTCCCTTCAGGCCTCTGCAGGCACCTCTATAGAGAGAGAGGGAGGGGAGGGGTGTAGGGAGGGAGGGGAGAGAGGGGAAGGGACGGGAGGGGAGAGAAGGGAGGGGCAGGGAGGAGAGGGGAGGGAAGACAGACAGGCAGGCAGATGGATGGACAGAGACAGAATTAAACATAAAATACATTCTTGGGTTTTGGGGTTTTGTTTTGTTTTGTTTTCAGACAGGGTTTCTCTGTGTAGCCTTTGATGTCCTGGACTCTCTTTGTAGACCAGGCTGGCCTCAAACTCACAGCGATCCACCTGCCTCTGTCTCCCTAGTGCTGGGATTAAAGGAGTGCGCCACCTCGCCCGGCCCTTAAAATACATTTTTTTTGAAAAATCTATTTTTAAGATAGGACTTCCATATGTGTGACACTTGTCACACGGGCGTCTTGCTGGGAGTTCATCAGACTGTGATTCATGCCCTCCACTAGATGACTGCCATATTTCAATAAAAAGCAAATAAATGCAAGCCAAAATTTTCTCTCTGCAGGCAAAATAGTGACAGATGTCACAAGTCTGAATCCAGCATGTTCCCATTTATGTCAATGGAAACCATCCTAGAAGTGCACTAGATTACTTGTGGCTCTGACTGCAGCCGGCTTTAATCCTGTGATTTGCTAATGCACTCTGGACAGCTGACTGGGGGCGGGGGGGGGGGGGGGGGGTGGCCATCCAATATGGCAGCCACCAACCTTTTGTGGCTGCTTCAGACTGGAGGTATCAGTCTGAAGTGAGGTTGACTGAAAGATAACAGTGCAATCAGTCCCACAAAGAATACAGAATTTTCCATTGCTATATGATGCATTTGATATATGTTTGATTAAATCAAGTATATTATCTACCATCTATCTTTTTTCAGACAGAGTGAGAGCTGACTAGCCTCAAACTCACAGGAAACCTACTGCCTCTGCTTTCTGCGTGAAAGTATTAAAAGCATGCACCGCCATGCCTGTCTCCAAACATATTCTTAAAAATTAATTTAAATTTACCTTTTTCATTATAGCAGCTGGAAATTTGCAAATTACATATTACCTGGCATCTGTAGTTCTCATTATATTTCTAGGACTGCCACTACATTGAACTCATATTGCTTCCTTGTCCAGAATGGTTGTTCATCCAGTGTTTAGGGTGGTTTCCCTTGCACTATAAAGATGGACAAAATGTGCCTTTAGCGTTTATCATTAGCACCTTTGCCCCACTTCCAAGGTAAAGGTGCAAGTCAGGTGCTCTTCTATCTCTTGGGTCTAACAGTATGAGGTGTAGACGGCATGCCCTGGTTGTGCCCCATGGGGTAAATTGGATCTTTAAGATACCAGATGGCTCCCAGGAACAGGTAATTTACCTCACAGGGGTAAAAGCTCGATTTCCAAGAAAGTGCACTTGAGTCACCCAATGCCATCTGTCCCTGTGGTGGTGTCTCTCCCCATTAAGAACTTCCAGTCCCAAATGCCCTAGCAGTATACTCATTTGCTAAACTTCAGAAGAGAAGAAACCTCCTCCCTTGGGAAACCAATTCCTAATTCGATTATGCAGCTTTGCCAATGCCACAGAGAAGCACACGTGCCTCTGTGGTCTCTCTTCTGTAGGAGACACGTCACATCTAAGAGTTTTCTCTGCTCCAGGGTCCCCTGTCACAGACAAGTCTCGTCAGGTCTTCCACAAGCCAACAGCTGCTAGTCCATCAAGACTCAGTTCAACTGCCACCTCTTCCCACTTCCTCTCTGATAACTGAGGTCAGGTCTTCTCACACGGCCCACACCTAAAACACAGAGGCCACTTGATGCTAATGTACCTGCTCCACTGAGCAGCAAGTTGATTGCAGGCAGGTCTATACCCTGTCTATCACTGCATGCTAGGGACCTTACAACACTATTTGTCATTCGTGTGTGTGTGTGTGTGTGTGTGTGTGTGTGTGTGTGTGTGTGTGTACTTGAAGTGATTACCCCTAGACCCCCCACAAGGCATATGGTCCTTCCAAGGGCTATCCAGGTACAGCCTTCTTGGCCGCAGCTGCCAAGGGCTAGGTTTACAGGCCTTTGCCATCACCCACAACTATGATTTCCCTTTGAAGATTCATAATGTAAAAGCCTGCTCAGTTTCATTTGTGTATTCATTCCTTCATCTGCTCTCTAGTGAATACATAAGCCAGACAGTGCGCTGGCAGATGGGATAAACACCTCCTGGAATGTGGTGAACAAAAAGAACCGTGGCCCTGCCACCAAGTTGCTTCAAAACTAAGAGGGGAAACCAGTAATCAGCATAAATGGGGACCGGCCAGAGGAACCCTGGAAACTCACTCTACAGAGAACCTACACAGATGGGCACAGGCCAGAGGAACCTGGGACACTCACTCTACAGAGAACCTACACAGATGGGCACAGGCCAGAGGGACCCTGGGACACTCACTCTACAGAGAACCTACACAGATGGGCATGGGCCAGAGGGACCTGGGACACTCACTCTACAGAGAACCTACACAGATGGGCACAGGCCAGAGGGACCTGGGACACTCACTCTACAGAAAACCTACACAGATGGGCGTGGGCCAGAGGGACCTGGGACACTCACTCTACAGAAAACCTACACAGATGGGCACAGGCCAGAGGGACCCTGGGACACTCACTCTACAGAGAACCTACACAGATGGGCACAGGCCAGAGGGACCCTGGGACACTCACTCTACAGAAAAACCTACACAGATGGGCACAGGCCAGAGGGACCCTGGGACACTCACTCTACAGAAAAACCTACACAGATGGGCACAGGCCAGAGGGACCTGGGACACTCACTCTACAGAAAACCTACACAGATGGGCACAGGCCAGAGGGACCCTGGGACACTCACTCTACAGAAAACCTACACAGATGGGCACGGGCCAGAGGGACCTGGGACACTTGCTCTATAGAGAAACCTACCCAGTGCTTGGTGTCAAGAAGAGTCTGAAAGGCAGAGAGAGTCACCCCTTAATTCCTTTCTTTCCCCCCATGGCAGAGCCTCATATTTCAGCTTTCTTATGCACCAGCAGTGCTGTACTTTCCACTCCTGGATGTATTTTTTAGTATATGATTCTACTGTTTTTAGAATTCCATTAAACCCAGGCTACTGATAATTAAACTCAAACCAATTCCCAGCTCAACCCATAAAGGAAACAAGCAGGACCTTATGTTGTGTCACAAAATATGAAACAATTGGTGCAAAAGTAGCATTTATTATGCTCCACGCAGTGCCAGTCTGCACAGTTAGGAATAAATCAAATCCCATGCATCCAAAAGAGATTTATGTACTTTTTATTGCCTATTCCATAACAGATTTAGGACAACCTGAGCCTGCTCTAAGTGGCTTTAGAATATAGATAAATCTGATTTGCACCTACGATGCGGCGAACACTCTTCAGCGTTGCATCTAAACTGCTTCCCCCGAGTGTTCATCGCGGAGCGCTCCTGCTGCTGGGTGGACCCGGGTTTATAAGATCTTAGTGATGAGCCTTGTGCTTGGCTCTACATGCCCAGTTGAGCCAAGAGATACTTCTTACTTCCTGGTCCCTTCGGAGTGTTGCTGTCACTTCAGGGAAGCAGACCAGAGAGCCTGCCCAGGGCTCAGGTGTCTACGGAAGAACAGCACCCCAGTTATCCAGAACTAAATGACAAAATCTGCGCGCACCCAAAGGTGAGGTAAAATGCCTCGTGTCCTTTCCCCAGTGTGCGTGTGCATGAGTGCCTGCGTACATGTGTGTGTGTGTGTGTGTGTGAGTGCCTGCGTACATGTGTGTGTGTGTGTGAGTGCCTGCGTACATGTGTGTGTGCGTGTCCATGAGTGCCCACGTACATGTGTGCGCGTGTGCATGAGTGCCTGTGTACATGTGTGTGTCTGTGCACATGAATGCCTGTGTACGTGTGCATGCATGTTGAGTGCCTGCGTACGTGTGTGTGCATGTGCATGAGTGCTTGTGTACATGTGTGTATGCGCACGTGAGTGCCTGCATACATGTGTGTGTGCATGTGCATGAGTGCTTGTGTACATGTGTGTGTGCGCACGTGAGTGCCTGCATACATGTTTGTGTGAGTGCCTGCATGCATGTATGTGCATGTTCGTGTATATGTAGGTGTATGTATGGAGGCTGGAGGGTAACTCTGTGTGTGTGTGTGTGTGTGTGTGTGTGTGTGTGTGTTTATATATATACAGGAGCACATGTAGGTGATGCGTATGGCAGCTAGGGGACATTCCAGGAATGACGTCCCAAATGTCATCCCAGGAATGCCATACACCTCCTTTGAGATGGAGTGTCTCCACTGGCTTGGAGTCCTCCAGTTAGCTAGACTCACTGAGCAGCCTTCCCAGGATCCACCTGTCTCCGCCTTCTTGGCACTGAGGTTTCAAGTGTACCACTAGAGCTGGCATTTTCACTTGGGTTCTGGGAGGCCAACCCCAGGCCTTCTCGCTTCAGAGGCGCGCACTTTACCAGATAAGCTGTCTCCCCACCACCTTCCTCCATTTTTAATTAGCAGGCATGCCTGTGATATCCTGGGTTTCATTTCCTGAAGATGAAATTTCAATATTTTAAGAGTAACTTCGGGAGGTTGTGTGCTTTAGCAGAATCATTTTCATGTCTGTCACACACAGAAGTAGAAATTGGGCCTCTGTTTCAATTTCCTGGATGTCACCAAAGTCTCTCTGAAGTAGCTGCACAAGGGAAGAACTAACTAGTTGGCAAAGAGACAAAAAAAATTCAGCAAAACTAGATGCTCAAAACAGTCAACCTTTTTCGACACTGGCAAAGTCGTTAGCTGCCTAATTAATCCTTAGATTGAGCACATTCGAAGTGCCACTCCGCTGCCATGACCCTGCTGACTACAACAGGGAATGGAGAAACTCTGCTGCTGAACCAAAAAGAAGCCATGTCACTGTCTGGTTTCAGTGGCGGAGGGAAGGAGCAGAGCTCCATTATTAAATAGCAGCTTGATTTGTGTGCCTCAGAAAACTGTTAAAAAATACTGAATCCATTCTCTTTGGGTGAGCCTGCACCTGAGACCGTCCTGCATGACGAAGACCGCATTTCTAATAACTTAATTTAGAATCTGTTCTTGTCACAAGTCACAGATCACGGCAGCTCCTCAGAGATGTCTGTTTCTACTCAGCCAAAATAACATCTACAAAACGAACAAGGCCAGAGTTAGTCAAGAGCAGACCTGTTGTCCAAAGCCGAGAGTAAGAGGACAGAGGCAGCCAGTGCCCAGGATCAGAAACGGATCGGCAGGGAGGGTGGATGGGAGAAAACAAATTAGCTATGGTCGTGGATATGTACAGAAAAGCAAGGAAGCTGGGGCCTCAGTGTGTTCATGTCACCACAAGAGGAAGGATTAGACCCTTCTCTCTGGTCAAGGTGCCTATGAAGATGCCCAGAACTGGCCAGAGGAGCAAAGAGGCACGCTGAAG
Organism: Acomys minous; assembly: GCF_964271855.1. Lineage (NCBI taxonomy): Eukaryota > Metazoa > Chordata > Mammalia > Rodentia > Muridae > Acomys > Acomys minous. The sequence goes on along the minus strand of NC_140501.1, from coordinate 6,240,367 downwards.
CCCATACAGCAAATTTCAAGACCTCTTTCGTTGTACACTAGTATAGGGCATAGCCAACATTTAAATGCAGTCTAGGCCAATCTTACACCATGAATCTTCTAGATGCTTTGAAGCATAGGAGCTCTGTTGAGCTTCCAAGTTTGACAGCTCAATAATAAAGCCACTCCTTAAAGCCATTCATAATTTTCTATCTTAAAAGGCAAATAATGCTGTAATTGAGATGCTACTGGGCAAAGTGACTCTTCAATTTTGTGTGAAATTCTAGGGACTAAGTGACTTCCGTTTTCTCCTGACTATTGAATTCAATTGCTCTCAGCTCAAAGTCAGACTGTGCCTTTTCTCAAGGACATGTGGCACTCTTTCTCTACTTTCTTGCCTGGGACATAAAATCACAGACAAAAAGGCACAATTGGGTATAAACATAAAATGTGAACATTTGCTGTCTTCTCTTCTTAATCCACACACACACACAAAGACCTGAATGGTATAGAAACTTATCTCTGATGTTGCCAATATTTAATTCACTTTGAGGGCCAGTGTTTTGCCTGATGAGATTCCCGTCTGTCTTCTTGGGGTCACACCCTTCGTAGACTGTGATCATTCAGCTAGGAAACTCCAAACCAGAAGCTAGAGGGGAAAATTCACTCTTTAAACGTTTCATCCAATTCCGGATCCCCCGAGAAACCCAACAGAACTAAGTATTGTCTTTTTGAACCATCAAAGCTTCTCCAACTTCCCACTGGGTTTTTATCCTTCCTATTTTTTCCCTACAAAATGCAAGAGTGTGCGTCTCCTTGGGGGGCAGCGCTACAAGTGCCATACCGCAGGAGAGAAGATCTGTCACATAGCAATGGACTAGAAGCTGTTACCGAGTTCCCTGGGAGTGCATGGCAAAGCCCAGGATGTGGGGCCATTTGTAAGTTACATTTGTGACTTGAGGACACAATAGAATGCAGAGTGTGTTATGTGGGCAAAATCTGCTTTAGGTTCACTGACAGACTGGGCTCAACAGAGTCCCTGCTGTCACCCCCAAGACTTATCTGGAAGTTTCCTGAGAGAAAACATGGTACAAACAGTTTCACTACAGAGTGTTATAAACCGTAAACATTATAGGACACCCAGGGACACTCTGAGACACAGAAAAACAATGCCAAAGAGTTCCATGAAATTTTTAAAGTTTTTAAAAAGTTGAAAACTGATGTCCTGTGAGTATGTCGAGTCTTGAGTGGAAGACACAAACTTGAGATCACCAACATAAACAGTAAACTGAACGTGTCTCCTCAGTGAACCCTATGGCCCAGGCACAGCCGACTTCCTGGCTAAGGCATTGGGCATTTTGGAAAGATTAGTACTCCTTCTGAAGTTTAGGAAATTGAAATGCTCTAGACTCCATGTGTTTTCAAGTGGATGAGAGAAGTTGTGAGCAAACTCACTCCCAGACCTCGTTTCATCACCAAGGGGGCCAACGTGGCATGATTCCGGAGGCAGGCTTCACAGTGAGTGGAGAAATTACTAGCTGTAAGACAAGCTGGTTCTTTTCTTAAAGTAAATCCAGAGATGGCTCTTGTCTCCACAACTGGATTAGTAAATCCTGAGGCTGTATAGATAGCTAGATACACCGAATTTCTTTTAATTTACCCAAGTAGAGGAGTGGCCAGACTGCCTTTGTTTCTTTAAACAGACTGTTTTCCAAAGCTAACAAATGACCTTCAGCCTATAAAATATTTACATTGTTTTCCCCCTCATTATGTATTATTTAGTGTATATCCCTTTAAATATTAATCATTTATTTTTCTAAAGATATGGTATATATTATTTACATCTGATTACAATATGGTTTTATACTGATGAAGTAAGCACACTGAAATCTTTCTGAAGTCATAAGTAAACAGGGCATGGGGCCAACTGCACAAGACAGGTAGCCAGGGAAATACACTACACTGTGGTCCACGGATGATTGATGTAAGACCCCAGGTGGTCCTCTCACAGTGGTTGCTCAGGAAGGAGCCAAAGGAAGGAAGGTGTTCCAGGTGGACAGACACAGCGTCTTGGTGAAAGTACAGACAGCCATAAGTGAATCTCTTGAAGAAGACAGCCAAATATGCCCCCACCAAGTAATCCACACTGGAGACAAAGGTGAAAATAAAGTTCAAAAACAACCCCGATGAGAATATTGCTGATGTGTTACTTAGAAAGCCAAAGAGAAGCTACTGGGAGTGCTATGCAGGATCCTAAAGACTATTTAAGATGGAAGTCATTCCACTTTTACTTAAATTCTCATGACTTGCACATGAGCCAGGATTCCCTTTAAGGTCCCTGGGACTCTCCTCCAGAACCGCACATAAGTCACACCTGGAATGGCACCCTCAGTGACAAGAGCCTCACGTCCTGATTACAGGGTTGAAAGCCTCATTTGAGATCCCTTTCTTCTCCGTTGGTAATCAGGTCAATGTCTAAAGACCTCACTGAATTTGCTCACGTCTTTCTGTCTCTCCAGAGGAAAGTGCAGATGACAGTAGCTGGCAGGTAATCGATGGTTAGTTGTTGTTGTTGTTGTTGTTGTTGTTGTTGTTTATCTTTCCTTTTACAGATAATCAACAATGCTGTTCACGTCTGTGTTCACTCAACAAATACTTATTAAACACCCGATACGCACCAAGTGCTGTTTGCTGAGTCTTGGGTGCTGTTTGCTGAGTCTTGGGCTGTGGGGCAGATGTCCCTGGGAGCCATGAGTATCCAGTTACTCTGTAGTAAATGTAGCCGAAGACCAGAGCAGAGGCTGAAAGCAGCCGTTCTACTGGGTAAACCCATCACAGATGAGACCTGAGAGGACACGTTGTGTCTTCAGGTATAAGCCCTCTGGATAGAAGCACTAATTATCCTACTGCCTAATCGTTCCCATGGTGGAATTCAGCAGTCACAGAGAGAAAATATCCACGAAGCCTCCCTCGCTGAGGAGGGAATGGAGCATTCCCCAAGAGAGGCTTCCAGACAAATCAGTATCAAGATTCTCACAGCCTTCCATTTCCTCGTGACTGTGCCTACTGCAGATCTGTTTGTACCCACCAAACAGGCGTGGCTGTTCCTCCTTCAAGGGCAGCCATGATGCACTAGTCATCACACAGCCTGGTCTGTAGAAAGGCATATGTGCTTAACGAAGGGTTGCTGGCAGCAAAGCTTTCCCCCTTTATTCCACCAACGTATTGGTGAAAATTGTCTTCTACTTCCCGTCTCATTAAACTGAAGTGACTAAATGTTCCTGATTTCAAATAAGTCATATGAGCTCCTGTACTCCTGTATATAGACAAGGTGTGTGTGTGTGTGTGTGTGTGTGTGTGTGTGTGTGTGTGTGTGTGTGTAAGACAGGGTTTCTCTGTGTAGTCTTGGCTGTCCTGGACTCACTTGATAGAGCAGGTTGGCTTTGAATTCACAGAGATCAGCTGCTTCTGCCTCCAGAGTGCTGGGATTAAAAGTGTGCATCACCACACCCAGCAATAGTCTCTATGGTTGTTTTTGGTTTTTTTTTTTAAGACTTGTACTTCCATCAGTAAAATATTTAGAATCATGGGTGCTTTGGATACTTAAAATTATTTATGCCTAAGTTATATAATACTGATGATGAACTCTCGTGTGAGATGTGCATAAACTTCTGAGGATGAGAATTTACAAAGAATTTTTATTGTTATTATATCATAATGTCCCAGAGGCATGGAGAGGAAGACAGAGGAAGCAAGTGTGTCTGTTGTCCCCACAAAGAAGTGATGAGTGTTGGAGCAGATAAGCCTATCCTCATGAGATGATGGAAGCCTATATCAAAACACTCCATGGCACGCCACAAATACACACAACCATAGTGTCCATTTTAGATTAAGCTCTTGGGAATAGCGCTGGAGCGATGGCTCCACAGTTAAGAGCACTAGCTGCTCTTCCAGACGATTGAGGTTTAAGTCCCAGCACCTGCATGGTGGCTTATAACGTTCTGAAACTCCATTCCCAAAGGACGTTCTCTTCTGACCTCCATGGGCAGCAAGAGTGCCTGCGACGCGCAGAAATACCCGCAGGAGAAACACCTATACCCATGGAACAACCGTTTAAAAACCAGAAGAGAAATACGGCTCCTTTTATCCATGATCTCATGGTCTATGATGTCAGTTACTTATAAATGATTATGCCTTTAAATGTAAGTTTTGGATTGCACTCTTTTCTGAGTAGGGTGGTGACATATCCCACTGTGCTGGTCCGTCTTACCTAAGGCTTTCCGCCACCCAGCATCTAACGGTGTAGTGACTGTGGTGGTCATGGAATACACAGGTCAGATGCTGCTTCTCCCACCCCATCCCAAGACTACAGAACACCGACACCCTTACCTCTCCTTCCATCCTAACGCTTGTCACTCCACACAGAGATATACACAGGAGTGTCAGTGCCACTGCCATGGGCTCTGAAGCCAGGATGCTCAACAGCGACACCTGTGAGCATAGTAGTTAAATAACCATTCCAAAGTCTACATCAGGAGCTACGCCTCATCTCTACCACTTACTAAATATACAGCAAGTGGGTTTCAGCGGCTCAGGATCTCTGGGTCCCTGTTGTGCACAGGGTGTGGGAACAGTTGTGCAGCAAGATGGAGTCGTGAAGGTTGACCCCACACTGTGCATCCGTGACTTCCAGGCAGGCTCCTAAGAGCTGTGCACTTGACAACGTGACACTACTTTCCCCCCAGTGTTTCATCACTTTTCACTTCCCAATACCTCTGAAATGACTACAAAGAAAACCAACATTAGTATACTTCTTTAATGGATCAATGGTGACTGAAGGCTTTGGTTATGTTTGCTCTTTTCAAGTAAGTAAAAGTCATAGGGACGTTTCATCCCTAAATAGCTCTGTGTGAATCTCTTAAAAAATCTCCTCACAGGGCACATGATCATTACTACAGCTGAGAAAATTAACAGTGATTCAATATTCTCAACCAGTATCTGCCCTATATTCAAAAATGCCCCATTGTCTCAAAAACTCTCTCTTACAGATCTCTTAGATCATCCTCCAGATCTAAGACTGAGGCCAGGTCTTCCTGTGACATTTGGTTGCTATGGTTCTTTTGGAGTTTCTTTTCATCTAGAACAGTCTCCCTGCCTTTATTGATTTATTTATTTACTTGTGCTCTCTTAAGGAGTTGAGGCCAGTTGTCTTCTGTAATGTCTCATTCACCGGATGTGTCTGATCATTTATTTATGCTTTGCTCAGTTTGCTCCTCTATCCCTGGTTTCTGCTATAAATTGGAAGTTAAGACAGAAATTTCATGAGATTCGAGTTAAACATTCGGGTGAACTTACTTCCTAGGTGAAACCAGGATGTTCTTCCTGCCCATCCCTGACTTTGTGTCTCTGGCTTTTATGGTTTACTCTGACTATGCCCTTGCTCCCTGTGCGTGGGCTCCTGAGTTACATTAGCGTGGAGAGAGGAATGGTCCACTGTCTCCCTGTGGGTGTCAGCGCTCCATGGACATTTTCATGGGCCTTCAACTAAGAGATACAGCTCTAGAGAAGTCCAAATTGTCAAAAATAAGCTGCAGATGAGTACCAAATGATGCTTGCATTTTCTCTATGAACCCAAACCATATATATTTGGATCAAGTTCCTATGGAATAGCAAGTTGATTCTTCAGAGTGTTAATAAAATAGGCAAAAAGAATCGTAATTCTCCATTACAATCCCTGCTACCGTGACAGGAGTGTTGGGCCACTGGAACTTACCCGTGTTGTGAAGGACGCATCCTAGAACAACTCATCTGCAAGACAAAGGAAGAAAGGGGGCTGTCGTAACGACCGCAGGCCTCGGTTTCCATCGAGTTTGTGTCATGTAACGAGTCAACTTGGTGTGACCGTCCATAATACATTTGTTCCGGAGGACTTGCAGCACAAAGCTTACCTGACACCTGCATGCCCTCATGTTCCAGGAAGATAACACAGAAGGCTCAGTTCCGAAGCCATTGCAAAGCAGTTACCTGTGCTATTCAGAAGTCAAAACAGCAAGCAGGATTAGATAAGTCTTTCTAAAGAATGTGAAAGCTGAAAAACTTCCCTGAAACTGGAAGTAAACGCCCATCATCCCAGTACACTTTAAAATCACAGGCGTGCTCTTTCCCAGTGGCTAACAGTGTCCATTTGTTTAGCTGTCTGCCTCGGCTTTGCAGGTTGCAGGTGAGCTGCCTGGCGCTCCTTCAGAATGTTAAAACAGCATTTACATTTCTCGATGCTCCTTTGCTGTTATCTCCATGAATTGCACAATGAAAATGTACAGCTACCAAAATGCCAGAGAGAACATGCCTTGATTGTAAAGTGCTGTACAGTGAACAAATCAGGGAAGCACGTGCCACACCCCATCTTGTGAGGGCCTCCCCACACAGCCAGGGATGGCTTCGTGCCTCAGTGCAGCCCTTATGAGATGCAGGACTCATGTTACTATGGCCCTCCAATTACATGGTGCTTGTAATATTGTCTACGAGACCATAACAGAATGGGATAATTACTCAATGGATATTTATCCAATACAGTTGTAAAGACATGTCACTAACTCATCCTGGGTCTTTACCAGGTTTGTTTTTCCTTATAAATTCAGCATGCTGAGTCCACTAAGTGAAAAACATGGATGAATGGTCACTTGGTCATTTCCAACCACCGAGGAGATTATTTCCCTAGTTCAGGAAACATAGGGACAGGAAGGGGAAAGGAAGCTGCTGGGCTAGACTCTGATGAGGTCCAAGCGCTACCTGTGGACTCTTGGCCACACACAGCATCAGGTCTGAGCCCACCAGGGAGCCAGGGAAGCAAGACATTTGGCGTCACGCTGTGTGTGGTGTCAGTTCCTTCTGTGGCTGTAAGGAAGTGTGGCTTCTCGGTCCTTAAATGGCCATCTGCTGTCTGTGCCACACTTTCACTCTGCCTCTCTGTGTCCACGTCTTCCATCCAGCCCTCCTGACTTTACGGTCTATCTAAACGGGCTCACTTGGACGCCTTTACCTCCATAAAGACCCTGCCTCAAAATCCTGACACGTCCTAGAGAGCTCATGCTAGCATGTGAGGACCCAACGCAACCTGTAACCAATGTGTTGTATCCATCTTTGAATTTTCTGTGTCGGTAAAGAATAGCCAGACCATCAGGACAGACTGTGTGAAATGCATGACCTGGATGTTCAGGGTGGAGCTACACTGGCATCAGATCCTTTGTCCCCAGGCAAAAAGTCAGCGCTGAGCTTGAAAACACCTCAGACACTGGGACTAAGCACTGAGTACTGAGGTACTAAGCCTCTGCATTCCTCGGAGCTACATTGTATGCCTGTGTTTAGGCTGGCTTTCACCGTTGCGTACGAGAAATGCTTAGCTGGGTTGAGTTTCCTGTTCACTATGCAAATGCATTCTGTGTGAGCCCGTCAGCTGGACTAGAGCAGAGGCCGCCAACATCTGAGTTAGCAAGTGTTTACCTTTGCAGACACAGATAGTCCGTTGGGAGATGTGTTTTATCTCTCGGTATGTTGTTTCGGAGCATGTATCTGCCATCCAGGAAATGTGATGTCAAGTTTGTGTTTAGGGTGTTTGCAATGCGCTCTTTCTGCGGTAGAGTGGCCCAGAGCAGGGGAGACATCTCCTTAGCTTTCAGTTCAAAGGGCAGGACAGAGTAGAGGGGAAGCAGGGAGCCAGTGGGAGGGGCAGGAGGAAAGTGGAGGAGGAGGCGGGAGGCTTTCTGGGCAGTGATTCCCATAGATGGCTTCATTCTCTCAGGAAAATGGCAACTCGAGCTCTTGTATCACAGATTTGTCACCCCCACTTTGTCACACCCTTGTGAGGAGAGGCCAGCAAAGCCTCAGGGAGTCACCCCCACTTTGTCACACCCTTGTGAGGAGAGGCCAGCAAAGCCTCAGGGAGTCACCCCCACTTTGTCACACCCTTGTGAGGAGAGGCCAGCAAAGCCTCGGGGAGTCTTCTCACACTCTTTCCTTGGTTTCTTGATCAGGTCACAGACATAAAAGAGAAGCTGAAGCTCTCTAAAAAGGTCTGGTCAGCGTTGCCCTACACCATCTGCAAGGATGAACGTGTGACAGCAGGCACGTCCAACGAGGAGGAGTGCTGGAACGGACACAGCAAAGCCAGGTGAGGTTCCCGGAGGCTTGGCCGGGGGCGCAGCACACCCAGCCCTACAGGACGGGGGCGCAGCACACCCAGCCCTACAGGATGGGGGCGCAGCACACCCAGCCCTACAGGATGGGGGCGCAGCACACCCAGTCCTACAGAACAGGGGCGCAGCACACCCAGCCCTACAGGACGGAGGCACAGCACACTCGGCCCTACAGAACAGGGGCGCAGCACACCCAGTCCTACAGAACAGGGGCGCAGCACACCCAGCCCTACAGGATGGGGGCACAGCACACCCAGTCCTACAGGACAGGGGTGAGAGGGAGGCGCAGCACACCCAGCCCTACAGGACGGGGGGCACAGCACACTCGGCCCTACAGAACAGGGGCGCAGCACACCCAGCCCTACAGAACAGGGGCGCAGCACACCCAGCCCTACAGAACAGGGGCGCAGCACACCCAGCCCTACAGAACAGGGGCGCAGCACACCCAGCCCTACAGAACAGGGGCGCAGCACACCCAGCCCTACAGAACAGGGGCGCAGCACACCCAGCCCTACAGAACAGGGGCGCAGCACACCCAGCCCTACAGAACAGGGGCGCAGCACACCCAGTCCTACAGAACAGGGGCGCAGCACACCCAGTCCTACAGAACAGGGGCGCAGCACACCCAGTCCTACAGAACAGGGGCGCAGCACACCCAGTCCTACAGAACAGGGGCGCAGCACACCCAGCCCTACAGGACAGGGGCACAGCACACTCGGCCCTACAGAATGGGGGCGCAGCAACTCAGGCCCAACAGGACAGGGTCACAGCACACTCGGCCCTACAGAACAGGGGCACAGCACACTCGGCCCTACAGGACGGGGGGGGGGGGGGGGGGGCACAGCACACTCAGGCCCTGCAGGACGGGGGTGGGGGGGAGGCACAGCACACTGAGCCCTACAGAATGGGGGCGCAGCACACTCAGGCCCTACAGAACAGGGCGCAGCACACTCAGGCCCTACAGGACGGGGGTGGGGGGGAGGCACAGCACACTCAGACCCTACAGAACAGGGGCACAGCACACTCGGCCCTACAGGACGGGGGGGGGGGGGGCACAGCATACTCGGCCCTACAGGACGGGGGTGAGGGGGGGGAGGCACAGCACACTCAGCCCTACAGGACTCTTATGCAAAAAGCAATGGTGGGTGGAGGGACACAGAGTCACTTGGTGACAGCTGTTGAGAGTGACAGGCTTGGTGGGCGGGCCTGTGGGAGCACTTGCTCTCAAGGTTCCATCAAGCATAGAATCTGTGTTCTGACTGCCTCACCTCTGGACGGGGACAGGGGGTGGTGACAGATGCCAGCTCCTGGACAGCCTGAGATCACAAAGAGCCAGTTCTGTTCACTTAATGACTTTAAGACAACATAGCTATTTTTATCCATAGTTAAATCTGCAGGGCTCTTTTGCCTTTTCTTGTTTAAAAAAAAAAAATCACAAGTTAAACAAGGAATGAAAATTCAACTGTAATATTTTCACCTTTGGAGAGGAAAACAACATACTGTTCAGTGGAAAGGGAAAAGAAAACGGCTAAGAAACAAGTGCAGAAGGACTCAGAAGCTGCCATGTCTCCAGAGTCCCACAGAACCCTCCTAGGGGCTCTGTTTTTCTCTTCCAGCTCTGCTGGCCAATGCTGTGGCCCTTTGATAAGAAATTTCTAAATCTGTTGGTTCAGCTCAGATGGGGCCCACGCTGGCCTAGGGTGGAGAAGTTGGATGGGGAAGCGGGCTGGGAGTTGGCAGGCCGGGCAGCACATGAGGAGCGGTGCCTGCCAGGCTTCCATCAGTAGGGCTGCAGGTGGGCACGGCAGCTGGTAAATTGGATTCGAGAACTCTTTGGGGACTGGCCAGCAGGTGGAGAAGTTTGGAGAGGCTCCTGTTTGGAAGGGTCTTATTGGGCAGTTTTAAAGAAAGGAACCAGCCATGTTACAAATGAGACAAAAAAAAAAAAAAAAGTGTGTGAGAACCAAGTTCAGAAGACTCTGCCAAAGGTAAGCAGAGAGCATGGAGGTTGCCTAGGTCCTCACATTGCTACGTTGCATTTTTAGCATCTGTTAGGGATGGTGTTGCTAATCTTACGAGGAAGAGCCTAGCAGGTGAGTCCAAGACAGCAGCAGAAAGATCCACAGCCAACTCAAGTTGCCTGAAATGTCACTGTTCAATCTAAGACTGAGATGGAGATTGATGATGTGAGCGATGTATCACTCACAGAAGGCTTCTGTGTTCTGTGGAGAAGGAGACTTTGGGGCAAAAATATTCTGCTCTGAATTACTACCTCTAGTGCACCAGCCCCCAGATACCCTGCAGAAATGTGCTGCCAAGCTGAGCAGGTGACCCTGACTGGCAGCTCTGCAGCAGGTGACCCTGAAGGACAGCCCTCCTGCAAGTGACCCTGAAAGACAGCCCTGCTGAAGGTGACCCTGACTGGCAGCTCTGCTGCAGGTGACCCTGAAGGATGGCCCTGCTGAAGGTGACAGTACCAAGATGAGGAAGTGGTACCCAGTTCCTGGCACCTAGTTAACAAGAAAGAAATGCTGGGCTCTCCCTCACTAGCCTAGTATTCCTTTGCCTCTTAGACAAACAAACAAAAACTCCCTGAGTACTCCCCTATTCAAGTTAAGAAAGCAAATGAAATTTAATGCTGTTTCACGTAGATATGTAGCATAAAATGACAGAAATATGTTTAGGGCCATTTTAGAAATTTTGGAAATTTCTGTTTTAAATCCAAGCCAAATTTCATGTATTGATTTGTGTGTGTGTGTGTGTGTGTGTGTGTGTGTGTGTGTGTGTGTGTGTGTGTGTGCAATTCAAGTCAGCAGCTCAAACAGCAGATTTTAAATATCAAAATTCTAACATAATACCATCTAAAGATAAATGGTTCTGATGCTTATATTCTGAGGAATGCAATAGGAACATATTTAAAGGTCTTTTTAAGAATTTTAAAATTTTTTTTATTATTTTTCTGTTTGGGGTAATTTGCCTTCCCGAGGTCTGTAGGAGTGCAACTCCTGCCTGCTGTGTTTCCATAAGAGTGAAAATTTTGTATGTGCAGGAAAAACGCTGAGACTCACTGCACTCGCAGTTTTGACTAGGAGTCATGTTGCGTGCGTTGTCATCATGAGTCCTGGGGGAACTGCATGCAGTGCCAAGTGTCCATGCTACATGTTCAGAACCAGGGATGCAGTGATGTTGTGCGATCCACCTCCAGCAACCACTGCCAGAATCATCCCAGATTGATACACATTCGATATCACATTAATTTGGTTACTGTGCATTCAGAAACCCTTTGCTGTTGGCAGAGCTTTTGATACCCCCACATTTGGTTACGTGACTCCATATATGAGGGCATTAGCCACAGTTTGGGCTGGGAGACGATATAAGGTGGCAGTAAGGCCAACACATGAAAACTGGCGGTTGCTTGAGAGAAGACAGTGTAGCTGGGAGCAGCAACGTCCTTATTTTACAAGATGTCTCTAGAAGCACCTCCGCCGGCACTCAGGAGCCAGGCCTGAGTTCCATCCTGAGACCAGTACAAGCTCCTGAAAGGTCTCACGCAGGATAGAAAAACTGTGCAAGCTTAGTGCAATGTGCTGGTGTCTGGGAGTGTGCCCATATGCAGCCCCACTCACTATACCTTCTGTTACACAATCCGTGTATTATTTAAAAAGACAGGGTTGTCCAATATTTATGACTCAATTATGCGCCCATTGAAAAATTGCAATTCCGTGGTTCTTTTCATTTTCTCCTTAAAATTCTCCTGCTGTGGGGTGTTAGCATTACAGCCTTGCATCTGCTGACGCTATAAATGGAAAACAAATCCAGACTTGCTGCATTAAATTTGACTAAACTTGTATTCTTCTTCAAATATCAATGGATCTAGAATCACATGGGAAAAAAGGGTTTTGGGTTTGTTTTGCTTTTGTTTTTGTTTTTGTTTTTGTTTTTTTTTTACTTAAATGAATTCTACAGAAAGATTTTGAAACTTGGATAGTGCATTTGGTGACAGAGGTCAATCAGTGGGCACTGTGTGGGCACAAGTGAGGAACAGACATCAGCCCTGGTAGGCCATGCTGGAAGACGATGACACACACCCATAAAACACTGTATATTTCTCCCAACAAAAGTTGTAAGAAAGTATTTTGAATATTTTTACCACAAAGAAATAATTGTATATGAAATTAAACAGTTAACCTGGTTGAGCACTACACAAGTATACATGTATCCAAATGCCACATGAGTCCCTATAAGTTTGTAAATTTTTATATGTTGAGTAGACATATAATAATAATTAAGAATCCATATGTAATACAAAACTGTTCTCCCACTTTCAAAGTATGGATTTAGCTTGTATTACTTAATTATCCTAAATAGCCTGTAATACCACGTTCAACGTATTAGAAGTAAATCTTGTATTATAATTAACTTGGATGGGTACAATACCTCATATTAGAGTAGAAATATATATAATGTATGTGAAAAATAATCTTAACTTTGAATTCTATACCAATGTATCAAAATTAAACTTATTTTTGCATCAATATAAAAAATTCTATACTAATGAATTTAAAATAACCTTATTTGTGAGTAACAATTAAGGAGTTAAGTTGAGGAGTAGATTCAATAATCTACTTTTTGTTATATTATCCCTATATATTTCTATATCGTCCTTTCTTTCTTTTCAACCCCTATCTCCATACCTATGAAAGTAAAATAAAGGAAAAGAGAGACATCGCTAAATCCAACCTAGTTTTCTCTATATATAAGACCAATAATAACTTATAACCAACGCCCAATGAAAATAAGCATCTATAACACAAATGTGGCAAACAAGCCACTGGGGAAAATGTCCTCATTTCTACCACAGACAGAATTTTGCCTAAAAAAGTGCAAGCTTGGATGGAGGCAGAGTTGATGGCCAAACTCTGCCAAGACAGGGTAAGCAAGTCCTCAATAGTTCCTGCCTCACAAATATGTTGCGTGGTTGGTCTCCCCTGCAGGAGGAGACTAGGTGGAGTAAGAGGAGACTCTGCCCTTTGACAGGTTACAGGTTACCCACAGCCCTGCTAGCACTAAACCTTCCTTCTGACAAAAACACTAGGTGACCACAAGAACACCTCTGCTTCTACTGACCTCCTGGAACACTGAGAAGACCAGTGAGGTTTATCTACAAAAATTGCTCATAAACCCTAAATTAACGTTACTTGACCTTTGGGAGTGTGTTGGCTTAACTTTTGGAGATCTTGCATACAAGCGGATTTTGAGTGGTTGTGTTGTAAACTTATATGTTAAGATTGGCCCCCCTCCCTCACAGTATTTTCAATATGTTGGTATTTAGAGGCGGGGACTTTGGAAGGTAACTTGTTGTGAAGGAGAGTCCTCCTGAATGTGATTAGTGCCTTTATAACAGGAGGCTGGAGGGGTGAAGGAACTGAGGGAGGGAGAGAGAGAAGGAGAGAGAGAGAGAGAGAGAGAGAGAGAGAGAGAGAGAGTCCATGGTGACATCTCACTGTCTTCTTTCCCTTGCCTCAAGTGAGGCTAGAGCACTAATTTAGACATGTGCACACCAGGAAGTGACATCACCAGAGAGTGTCCGCCAACACCTTTGCCTTGGATGCCCCAAGGCTGTGAGAAACTACTATTTCTCATTTGGTTTCTCATCTGTAAGTCCCACAGTTATGATGTTTTTGTTAGGGCACCTGAGCTAACGAAGGCTGCCTGTGCTGGTTAGTTGTTCATTTGAGACAGCCTAGAGTCATACGGGAAGAAGTGCCGTATCGAAATCCAGGCTGGCTTCTAGGCTTGTCCGTGGGGGGTTGTATTAGTTGTAATTGATGGAGGAAGACCCAAGCCACTGTGGGCAATATAATTCCGTAGGCAAGCATTCTGGAACAATACAAGAGGAGAACTTGCAAGGAAACAAGCAAGGACCCACACATTTCTTTACCGCTGCTCTCAATGGGATGTAATGTGACTTGCTACCGAGCCCTGGCTTGACTGCCCTGGATGATGGTAACCTGGGTCTGTAAGCTGAGTCAACCCTTACTCCCGGCTGCTTCTTTCTGTCCGAGTACTTTTTATCACAGCCACAGAAACAGAACTAGAGAAGCGCTGAGGGCTCTCAGGTCCATCCAGAAGAAGCCGTAAACTGCCAGCATGACCCAGCCTTCATGCTGAAGGGTGTTAGCAGACACTGGCCGGGTCTTGGTGATGAAGGAGGAACACCTTAGACCCCCAATCCTTGTTCAACACTTGGGTCGGGGAATTTTCCCATCATCCCTCTGCATTGTAACGAAATGACAAGAGACAGAAGCTAAAACAACAGAATCTCCCTTGATACAGTTCTAGACATTGGGATACCCTAAGTCAGGGTGCCATATGGTTGTTTCTCTTGTTCAACAGCTGTGGGTGGCTTCCTTCCTCTCGTATCCTTCAATTTTGGCAAGAGAGTTCTGGGCAACTCTTCTAAAAGCACTTATTGCCATCGTACGGCTTCGGCCTCAGTGTCATGGCATCATCCACCCTTGGCACTTCCATGAGTCTCAGCCTCCAAATTGCCACCACACTGAGAACCAGGCTAAAACCACACCACACTGAGCTGCTAGTTCGTGCTCAGAGGCTCAGTTATCCAAAGAGCGAAAGCAGAAAGTTCCTCACCATCTGTGTCAGCGTCTGTTGCCTGAGAGAGGCAGCTGGGGGCTCGCCTCCACTGACCAGCAGGAAGTGAGTCTGCAGGTGGAACTTCTCTGCCTCTCATTTTTCACTGACCTGAGCAACTTCTCAGGGGGAAATGGGAGAAGATAGAGGAATGTTTTGACTCAACTCAGACAAATAGGAACAGAAAGGAAGCTAGTAAGTTACCGGGGAAAATCAATAATAATCTAGAAGGCCAAAGAGAGAGAAATTAAAGACTCTTGGAGCAGGTAGCAAATCTAGGCCTTCGAAAGGTCCCCGGGTGAACCTGGAGACCCTAGGAGGACATGTGCAGCCATCAGTCACGCCTGAGAAGGGCGTTCTGGGCAACCTGTGAGCGAATGAGCTGTCTCTGCAGGAGCTAGGAAAGAGTGATGATGGGGGAGGCAGGAAAGCACAGGCTTAGAGGGAAATAAACCTTGTCTGTGGTTGGGATGCATGGGGAAGAGTGTTGCCCAGCAACAAACAGCAGAAGGAGAAGCAAAGCTCACTAGTGTTCACAGTGGCTCTTAACTCTCCGCTCTTGGACAAGAGTTAACCTTCTCGGGACACAGTTGTAATAAACAGCCGCTTCTGGGGTTGCTTTCTCCATCTCAGGACCCTCTTTCTAACCCATGGCTATGCAAGGAAGAGGAGCAGGACAGGCTGCCAGTAACTGATACAGTCAAAAGCCATGTCCTAGCAGCGTGGAGAATGTCTGATAGGGTGTCCAGTATCTAGGCCTAGTCAGAGTCATGGCCCTGACTGGAGAACTGGAGAGCTAGCAAGGTTTATTTTTACTCCCTATAAGTTAGTGCTTTGCTGTCGATGTGTCCTTTCCTTAAAACACCTTCTGGGTGCATGGCGGTGGTGGTGCACTCAGGAGTTAAAGGCTGGTGGATTTCTGTGAGTTTGAGGCCAACCTGGTCTAGAGAGCTGGTTCCAGAACATCAAGACATCAAGAGCTACACACATGCAAACACAGAGAGAGAAAGAGAGAGAGAGAGAGAGAGAGAGAGAGAGAGAGAGAGAGGCAGACAGATAAACACAGAGAGAGAGAGAGAGAGAGAGACAGAGAGAGAAAGGCAGACAGACAGACAGACACACACACACACACACACACACACACACACACACACACACACACATCTTCTGGGAAGAGGTGCCTGAGGACCTGGCCGAGCAACATAGGTTAATTTGACCCATTAGCGATTGTTCTTATAGGGAGCCACCATGGTATTGCAACACATCTGGTCCTCCTAGAAGCATTGTGTCCCCCAGGAAATCCTCCCCAAGACCAATGGGTAGGAGGCACAGTAACGTGTAAGAAGTAGGAGAAGTAGAACAATCTAGAAAATAGATCAGTTGTGCTTGGCAGCCGCTGTGTAAATTAACTACCCAAAGAAAACAGTGAGCTGTGGCCGGGCACGTCTCAGCAGATGTGTGGTGACGGGAGATCTGTGAAGACAGCCAACTGGCAGGCCTGACAGGATGATATTGCTTTAGTGTGATAGCAAAAGATGCCCCCAAAGCATCTAGATGTACCTGAAAGAACTGTAAAATATTCCATCTATACCCAGGCAGACAAGCATATTGGGAAGGTGAGAAGTCTACCTGAGATGTAAACTGGCAGCCATCAAATGCGGCACTGTTGAGTTCAGCTGCTGCATTGTGGGAGGGAATGTAGGGGGAGGGAGGAGTGGGAGGGGTTTCCCCTGGTGGGCCAATAGGAGATACGGCTGTGGTGATAGGTAGACTGTGTAGTGATTGATAGAGGTGGTTACAAACAGGAGCGAAGGACATGGTTGCTTGTTCACAGCTTAGCATCTTGGAAATTGTACTCTGCTGACTCCACTTCCACCAGGAAAGGATAGTGTGGTGGCTGTTGTCAGTGCGTTAAACAGCCAAGACAAAGGACGCAGCTCCTGCTCCCTGAGGCTAAGGACGAGTAGATGCTCTCCAAGAGTTTCAAGCAATGTCCCGCCTCCAGCTCTCAAGACTGTCGCCAATCTTGGATTCAGGCTGTAAGTGGTTAATGCCGGTCCCCTAAGAACAAGTGTGGAACTTGGGGGCTGCGTTACCCACTTAATTTGCATAAGAATAGAGTAGGCTGTAAAATAGCTAAAGGCCTTCCCCACAGGCACACTGCTGGGTCCCACGAGTCTCAGGGTGTCCTTGGTCAGCAACAATGGACATCTACCTGAACATATCTTAGCATCATGTCCCATGGAACACACACCACCACAGACAACTGTAGTTCAGCCTTCAAGAATTTGTGCACCCACTTAGAGCAAAGATGGGTCTGCTTTGGGCAAAACCACTTTCCAGCAAGAAAAAAAAAATGAAAATGAGGGGGAAAGCAATCTGTGTCAAGAACTCTTGAAAGTTATACTTAAAACAGGTTTAATTTTTTTTAAGTAGGAAGAGAATGTCACAGGTGTAAAATGCACAGTTAATGATTTTACAGAGTGAGGCCAGTGGCAGTAAGAAATATCACCTTGTGTCACTGTCACCACCATCCCTCCAAACAATGTCACTTTCTTGTAATGAACCTGTGTGCCCATCGAACACCATGTCTTGCCTTACTTAGCAACACCCTGCAATCATCATGTAACGCTCCTGTCTGGCTTATTTCTCTTAGCCTACAGTCCTTGAGGTTTAGCATTGTTGTGCCGGGGGCTGGCGCTTCTGACTGGCAGAGTACCTCCGTTGTATGTAAGAGCCCTATTTCCCTTGTATCCAGTCACCCATCAGGGAAGACTTACTCGCATGACTGTAGCACTTCCTCCATTACGAATGATGTTGAACCATAAGCAGAGGCATAAATATCTGCGTGAGTCTTTGCTTTCAATGTTCTTGTGTGTCTGCCTCAGGTGCGACTGCTGGGTGATGGAGTAGCCACATGTGTACTTTGAGGAACTGCCCGTTACAGAGGCGGAACCACTTTATTGTCCCACAGGTTCCAGTGTCTCTACATCATCACAACACTTGCTTTTTTGTTTGTTTGTTTGTTATTGTAAATAACAGCCATCCTTATGTGTGTAAAATTTAAATATGTACTTAAATACGCTTCAAAAGGAGGTCACGGACAGAACAGGTTTATAATCTCTGTTTTGAAGCCCTTGAAACCATATGCCTTTTTAGAATTCAGTATTTTTTTTTTTTTTAGAAAATTACTACAGTGAATGTACTGTGTATTATGTAATGTTCCCCGTGGGGTCTGGACCTACAACCCACAATCAAATGCATTAGGATTTCTGTAGAAAAATGCATTAGCGTGGCACTAAGTGGGAAAAATGAGGACTGTAATTGGACATATTTCAGATTTGATGATGGTTTGCTAACAAATGGATTGCAGGAGGGAGAAAAAATGGAGATTTTCAAAATTTGGAGCTGCAAATAAGAAATTCTGGGTCTGCATACATAGCGTGTCTCTGCACATTAGGGAGACTTTTGAACAGGCTGGAAATGAATGAGTGTGTAGCTCATCACTGCAAATTTCTATGGAGATGTGCATCGAGCTGAGCTCATTTCTGGTAACAAGTGAGTAAAAAACTGCTTTTATCTCACTTTTCTGCCTGTGCCTCAGGGTAGCATCAGTCAGGAGTATGAGGCACTTGAAAAGAAAGCCAGGCCAGGACCCAGGCACCCCAGTGCTGACTTAGCTTCATTGTTTCGGTGTGAACCTTCACCCCATCCCAAAGTCTTACGTGTTAACAGTTTGTCCCCACACAATGCTTCCCAGCGAAGCATCGCAGAACTGACAGATCATGAGGCCTCCGCCCTAGTCAGTGGGCCAATCAGCTGATGGCTTTGCAATCTGAGGCTATTGGTAAAAGATTGTGGAGCTAGGATAGGATAGAGCTTTACTGTAGGATAGGGGGACACTAGAGGTATATCCCTAACGGACATGCCCTGTCCCCATCCTGGCTGTCATGAGGTGAGCATCCTCCCTCTGCCATGCCCCGCCCCACCCCACCCCACCCCACCCCCATGGTTTTCTGCCTCCTCACCTCAGACCCAAAGCAACAGATGTAGACAAACATGTAGAAAAGTCTCTCAAACACTGAGCCAAGATCAAACTTTCCTCCTTGTAGTTGGCTTTTCCAGGTGTTTTGTCATAGTGCCTGACACAGCTCCCACTTGGATTCAGAGCAGACCCCATCCATAGCCCCTCTCAGCTCTCCTCTCCCAGTGCCTCTCTGCTTGGACTTTCACTAACTACTAAGTCCCAAACTCCGAAGGCCTGGGTCCCTTTCCTTGCGTAGGCAATGCTGCATGCTAATAGGTTGGCACGCTTCTTCTCCCAGCAAGCACATTTACACAGCAAGCAGGTCTTCTCTCTGAAAACCCCGACTCAACCATGAGAAGTGGCTGGTAGGCACAGTGGTTAGCCACTGAGAAGCTTCTAGAAGGAGAAGTACGTTAACGTTTCTTAGGTTACAGAGCTATCCACTGTGTGAGTGACTTTCCTGGCACATGATGTGCGGGGCCCCCAACCCCCACTAAGAAGAATGTTTTCCTCCCTCTGAGCTTTCTCACTTCTCGTGGCACTCAGGGTTGACATCAAGACACCACACAATAACAACATGAAATTAGATGTGAAGAAAAAAATTATTCTACAGAACTATCAAAGTTTAGCTCCTCACCAACAGAAGCCAAAAAGAAAGGGGGGAAAAAAGCGAGCCTACAGTTGGCTGTCCTTGAGTGCCACCCGCTTGCCACACCACAGCGTGAATTATTGGCAGGGATGATACCCCTGTCAGGCATTCCAGTTTGTCCTCAAACCTACGTTCTCCCTGTTCGCAGTGTGTGTGCATCCGGCCTGACAACCTGGGCCATCAATGCCAACACCCTTGGTCTATGTTCCCAACTATGTGAGTTGCTGTCACTCACATGACCCATGCTAAAGCTGAGCGAAAGAAGAGCCTTCTGCGTTCAGTGACTGGTCTGTTCTTACAGAATTTGAGATTTCACCCCATCATCCTCTTCCATCGCCTTTCACATCCATCCCCTTCCAACCACACAGTGGCCTTCTACACATATCTGTGTCTGCAGCGACTAAAAGAACTGTTTTACTTTCCAACTGTTTTATATTTAAGTCTCTGAAGTTGCCCTTGGAAAACACTGAGAGGAGAAAACATTCCGGGTGGCACAAGCGCATCGCTCCTTGTTTTGATTGCAAGTGGCTGAGCATCACCAAGCACAGTTTGATGCTGGGCTTGCTTGGCAGTCTCTTATTGTTGCTGGATGTTCAGACTCCCAAGGGCAGCATTCCCATGTAGGCTATTGCAGCAAACTGCTGATAAATGAGACTTGGCTAGCTAAGCTGTGCACACCGGCGTGCAAGAGAGACGGAGCCCCCTCGGACTCGGCCTGGGCACAGCTGCGGGAATAATGACCAGAATACAGAGCGGCCACTGCCTTGCAGCCCTCAAACCGCGTCAGCAGCTGATGGCTTGTGCTTACCACACATTCTGGTGGACCGGCATCATTACTGAACTCCAGTAATCTGGCAGTCATAATACCCCACCAGTAGAAGCCAGTTTAATGCTGTGTGCTAGAAATTACACTGAGAGGGCAATCTCAGAGGCAAACATGAGTTTGCTTGTACTCCAGATATATTAATAAATGGCAGAAGTTTATGCTATACTGCAAAAATAAAGATATGTGGCTACCTGGATTTCATGAGGTTATTTTCCTCCTCTCAGGATTATTTTTAGGATAGAGATAACTTAAAGGTCCACGGAAAAGAATTTGTCATTCACTCTGAGTTGTGCTTTTATTTCGTTCCAAAAAAATATGGGTGGAAACACACAACTTTTTCTGGAGACCTCTGATTTGAATAAATAAACTGACTCCTATACAAATATGTGTGCATAACACTTAATTCCTGCACTTGGCCTGAATACCACACCTTCTGTGTGGTTCCTCCTGCAGACGCAGTAGTCTTTGGCTTCTGGCATTTGGAAGTAGTTTTTAGAAGGGGAAAGACTTCCAAGCCTGAGAGTGGAACACAGGTGTCCACGTGGGAACAGCGAGGTAGGGGAAGTTTGCTCAGCTTTCTGTCCACAGCAGTAAAGAGCAGCAGAAAAGAAGTCAGAGAATTACTCAGGACCACCAGCCTAGTGTGTCAAAACACACAGTTTGTACCTGTGACAGCACACGCCAAGCCCACACCCAGGTGTGGTGCTGTGCACCTGTGATCTCAGCAATCGGGAGGCACAGGAAAGACAATCTCAAGTTCAAGTCCAGCCTGGGCTATGGAGCAAGACCCAGCACGACACAAAAGAAAAGAAAGAAAAGGGAAGCTAGGTTGACTCAGCTTGCATGGCCTGGTGACCTCAGAGCTGAGCCTGGGTGCCGGTGCCAACTCAGTCCCGGAACCTGGAGAGGTGGTTTGTGCAGTGCCCAGAAGGCCCAGGCAAACCCGGCAGCCCCATAAAAGGGTGGGTAGATTCTCGAAAGCTGGAACTGTTGTAGGAGAAAATGAGGGTCCTACTTAAATGTGTTTTAGACTTAAACCATTAGGGACCAGAAAAAAAAACCAATAACAAAAATAAACAAACAAAGAAATCCTGCAGAGCTCTGTGCTGAGGGAAAGGTGCCTGGCTCCTTCATCGGCTCTCATAGCAGTCAACACTCCTCTCTAGCAATGAGTGCGGGACTTTCTTCCTCCCATCAAGTTAGCAGTCAGATCCATAGTAGACAGCACTCAGGTGTTCTCTAAATCAGTTAGATCCTCCGGGCAATAGATGAAGTTCCATCCCCAAGACCACGCGCACACACACACACACACACACACACACACACACACACACACACACACACACACTTCAGATGCCAGTTGCAGACCCCAGGTAATCAACTGTGTGTGATACACGACTATAAATTACAATGTCCCCACCCGCTTCCTTGGTCCAGTTAATTGGCTTGAGCATCTCATAGAACTCAGTTTTGCCGTTCAATGGACTTTACACCTGCTCGTCATCACCAGGCTTTGGATTTCTATGCCATACAGTGGAAGAAAAAAAAAAGGCACACTTCTCCCATACGTGGGCTGGGATTTTACAGCATAGTTCCTGACAGTCAGAGAGTGGCCTTTGGACACCAACCACTGTCCTCTAAAGTCTTTTAGGAAGGGCTAACCAGGCAGCACGCGCAGCCTATACTAGAGAAGAAAGGAGTGAGGAAAGAAGTTTGTCTGAGCCACTGTCACCATCTATCCTCCAAAGAGAAATGCAGGGGCAAGAAAGGAGCATGTGAGAGAAGTGACGTCAAGAGTGGGAGGACTTTAGAGTTCATAGGTCATGAGCGTGAGGGATCACAGTGCCTCTGAGCATGCCTATGGGCTCTCTAGTTCCTTTGTATAAAACCATCTGGGGACATTATATAGGATGTTGAAAAACTGGAAAAAGGAATATTAAATAAGCATTAAATATTATTACCTATTAGCCCCTTTTACTGGATGTTGTCACACCTATAAAATTAGACCCAAGATGATATTATAAAATTAAAAAGACTATGATACAGATGTAGCTCCTTGGTAAAGCACCTGCCTAGCATGAACAAGAGCCTGGTTCAGCCCCCAGCACTGCC
This sequence comes from Acomys minous, assembly GCF_964271855.1. Classification (NCBI taxonomy): domain Eukaryota; kingdom Metazoa; phylum Chordata; class Mammalia; order Rodentia; family Muridae; genus Acomys; species Acomys minous. The sequence goes on along the minus strand of NC_140501.1, from coordinate 6,217,932 downwards.
AAAATATAATATTAAAAAAAAACCCTTCTAGACATGTCAAAGGCATAACCCATTACTGGCTTCTCCTAAAACATCTTAAAGATTTTTTTAAATTTTTTAAATTTATTTATTTGTTTGTTTGTTTGTTTGTTTTAAGCCTATAGCACCCAGTATTCCCAGGTGGTCTCCCATCCAAGTACTAACCAGGCCCAACCATGCTTAGTTTCCGAGTTAGACGAGATCAGGCGCGAAGATTTTATTTTAATATCCAGAAGAATCTTTGTAGTAGGAAGCTATCAGGGTCTTGACTAGAGCTCCACAACCTGTCTGGTGGCACAGGGGAAGGGCAGTTTAGTTATCTGGAGAATGATTTACCCGAGTCCACAATGTAGCCCTTACCTCTAGATGAACCTCCGTAGGAGCTTGCTGCCCCTAGAACACAAGTCTGAAGGCCTTCCAGAACATTTATTCTTACAGTTTGGTTCATTTTCCCTGGCATTCATTCACTACAGTTTCCAACCGGTTGATTTGGCTTTCTGTCTGAGCTAACAGGTCACTGCAGCAGCACCCTGACCCATGTCTCACCCCTGCCTTGCAGATACCTGCCTGAAATCATGAACGACGGGCTGACCAACCAAATCAACAATCCTGAGGTGGAGGTGGACATCACTCGGCCCGACACCTTCATCAGACAGCAGATCATGGCTCTCCGAGTGATGACCAACAAACTGAAGAACGCTTACAACGGCAATGATGTCAACTTCCAAGACACAAGTAAGGATGCCCCCACAGGTCAAATACTCAAGCGAGACTAGACTGCAAGAGCAATAGGGGTCTTTGATTACATCACACTCTTCCCCAGCCATGAAGGTTTTCTAGTCTGCACTGCAAAACTTACATGCTAACTAAAATCATAAGTGCTCTTAATAAATGGCTATGTGACTATGTGTGTGTGTGAGAGAGAGAGAGGGTGTGTGTGTGTGTGTGTGTGTGTGTGTGTGTGTGTGTGTGTGTGTGTGTTAGTTCATATCTGCTGTGTACATGTGTAGGCCAGAGGTCAGCCATAAATGACATTCCTTCTCTGGTGTTATCAACCTTATTTTCTGACACAGGATCTTTCACTGAAACCTGGAGCTCAGGAACTTAGCAAAGCTGACCGGCCTGGGAGCCGCAGGGGTCCTCCTGTCTATACCTCCCCAGTGCTAGGATTTCAGGCACACAGCACCGTGCTTGGCTCCTTCTGGAAAGGCTGAGATCAAACTCAGACTCTACTACTTGCACAGCAAGCACTTGCCTGACTCTGCTCATAGGGGATTCATTAGCCACATCATACGAAAGCGAAGATTTAACTTCAACCGCCACTGGGTCCGTGTGTGATAGAGTATTTACCTTGTCTTTTCTACAGTAACATTTATATCTGTCCAAAGCTCTGTTCCCCCTAGTGCTACCTGAAGAATCTTCTACTGATGCCTTGACAAATTGGACTTGAATCCCCATCTTGTCTGTCAGAAACAATATTATAAGCATTCCTTGAATTAACAATGGCTCAAAGGTCACATACAGGCAATAGAAACTGCACTTCAGAATTTGAATTTGGATTTTTTTTCTCCAGTTATCCTTGTGTGGCATGATGTTCTCTCATGATTCTTGGCAGAAGACTCAAACTGACAGGCCCCAGTGAGTCCCAAAAACATAAGGACAAACAATGACCCTCTATGGGTGCTGGGTTGGGCTGTGTAAGCTTCATATTTTCAATTTGTTTGAAATTGTAGCTTTTTTAAAATTAATGAGTTTTGGGGGGGGGGATATGGCCTCATGGTAAGGAGGGGGGAATTTATGCTTCTTGAGACTCAAATTCCTCCATTACAAAAGCATTATAAAATGCCTCAGAATACTAAAAATGTGAGAAACAACAAGTGGCAAGAGTGTCTGGCTAGAGGTCTACTGGCTTCTCCTCTGAGGTAAGCTATGAAAGAGCTACCGCGGTGTCTTGCAGCTAGTTCAGTGCATTATTTCCTTCCCTCCTCTGTTGTACACTGACACAGACCATAAACATTTCTATCTGAAACATTAGAGAAGCAGGAAGGGCTGAAGTGGTGTTGCACATGGTCGTTTCAGTGGGGGAATCACAAAAAGCATTTCAAGTGATGTCATGGCCTCTCGTAGATGAACAGTGAAATAAAGCTAAGTATATTTGGGTGTTGCCAAAGTGGCTTCAAGATGCATAGCTACAGAGTCAAGTGTTTCATGAGATTTCTTCTTGGGTGTGTTGGTTTTCTCCTAAGTGTGGAACCTAAGAGAATTCACAGGGGAAGAATTCTTGAGCGCCAGTTGTAAAGCTGCCAATGATGCTTAAGTTGCTCGCTGAAGCTGAAGATGCGTGTGTACTTGGTTAATGAGATGGAAAGGCACAAGTTACAGATGGAGGATGTTGCCGTCTCGGCCCTGCCGCCATCCTACTGAGCTGTCCCCTACAGAAGGGCTTTGCTGAGTTTTTCCTTTTTAAAAAGCTCAGGAATTAATTTCCTCAGTACAGGGTAATTACCACCCTGATGGATTTCATTGCTGTCACATGTCTTAGAGTCATGTCACTATCTCTTTCCGCTCTAGCTAGACGGCATCCTTCCTCTTCAGAAGGGAGCATTACACCAGCCTTTGGTGTTTCTCAGTCTCTGCATCCTCTCTTCATGTGACAATGTGGTGTCTTACCTGGAGAGTAACTACTCAGAAGCCACTGAAGCTGTCTATGTGAGAATTATCTGGTGTTGGCTTTACTGCACTTCTTTCTTCTTTAGTCTAAAGAGATGCTGCTCTGCAAAACTCGAGGAATGTCAAGGAGGCACTGTTGTTGTTTTGTTTTGTTTTCTCAATTTTATTTTCACAAGAAAACAAAAAGCAAGGACAGTGCCGAGCATCCCTGGGCTCTCACCCAAGCACCAAGTGTGAGGGTTTTAAGACAGTGGCCAGCCTAGGAACTGCTATCACATTCCATAGCCACTGCTGCCCTTATTGCTCTTAACCATTTTTTTTTAAGTTGCCCATTCTATCCCTATAACTCATGCATTTGTGATTCCCTTTCAAAAAGATTGGGGACATTGTTTTTCCACTGCCAGAACCTCTTGCCACTATTTGCTTTCCACAATTTTAATATTCTAAGTCACTTTAATAATATCTTTGTAAAGGTTATATTACTTCTTGCTCATGATACCTGTGTTCAGAACAATTCCCTTTGCAATTCTGATATCTCTGAATTTAATTAATGGGCATTTTTCTCCTTGTAAAGGCCAATAAAGATAAGGCATAGAAATGTTAAGAACCTAGTATAATGTATTCAAATGATCTTATCTGGTATTTAGATGTTCCATTTAGGGGGAAAAAACAGTGTTGAATGTTCTTTTTCACTCAGGGGAACTCTACAATCTGAATTCAAAATGGCACCCATGTCTCCTGAGCAGCCAGCCCAACAGCAGGGCAGGAGTTTAGGAATGTTAGCTGAACTCACTGAGTAAATGAGAATAAGCAAAGATCACCGTTTCCCAAATCTTTCACTGCCCTCTTTATCCCCATAACAGTTCTAGGAAATAGGCATTATTACTTTTATTTCTACAGGTGAAGAGCAAGATGCTCATTGAAACTCTTGACTCTTATCCATCCAAATTAGTAATGGCCGCTAAGTGTTAGGTCACCTTCCTGGAGGAGACAACTCTTCGCATCGGGCGTCATTGGCAGTGATGGGATTTACAAGGATTTATTAAGAATCTGCTGCATGTCAGAGATCAATGGCCACTTGGAAAGGAATAGTCTATGCAAAGACTCTACTTTCCAAAACGTTTATATTTATATTTCTAACAGAGCATTGACAGTAAACAATCAAGTAAGCGCATAAATAGTACAAGCCCAAGGACTGGGGAGAACTTTCAGGTATCTGCCCCGGTGGGAGGGGCTGGTTCTTAGACCCTCTGCAAAAACTCAAAGCCAGAGTTGCTCAGCTCATTGACATAAAATGATTTGGCATTTGTATATCATCTATGTAAATTTCTCCTGGCATTTAAAATATTCCGTAGGTAACTGATAACACCTAATACAATAAACCTTATGCAAACAATTGCTATGTTGCATTTTTCAGGAAGTAATGTCAAGAAAGTGCATACATGCCTGGCATAGAAACAGTCATGGTGAACTTCCTGGTACGTAGTGCTAGAGAGGACCTGAGAGCCATGCCTTATGAGTAAACTTTAGCAGGGCCAGTGCAGACATCAGCCATTGACATGAGTGTCACTTGGCATGTGGAAATTTCATATTGCTTCTTGGAGCTTTCTGGAATTATTTTTACACCATGCTTGGTTGAATATGTCATCAAACATGAAGGAACCAAACAATGAAACATGATCATTAAGCAAACCCAGAACACATGGTGTCCAGAAGGGAAAGATGGCTCCCTCAGACTGCATAAGGTGTGGACATTGAATCAAGCAGGGAATGACACACTTTTTTCTGTAAAGGGACAGATAATCAATGTGTTAGGATTCAGGGCCATACAGTCTCTGCCACAGCTATTCTGCTGTGCCCTAGGAATAAGAAAGCAGCTGTAAGCCACTGGGGGTTGACCAGCTGTGTCTGTGTTGCATTCAAACTCTCAGCCTAAACTGCGCTGGTAGAAATCTTATCGTCACGTCATAGGATCCTTCATTTGATTATTCCAAATGTGAAAAGGTACAGAAACTGTTTCTTACATTTGGGGCCACAGGGAAATAAGCAACAGGACGTAGCTTATCCACATTCAGCTTAGAGCGAGTGGCTGGCTGAAAGAGTCCATCTTTGCTGCCAGAACAAGAGCGTGGGGAGGGATGAGGAAGAGGCCAAGCACACACAGTAGTGACGTCACCTTCTGCAGCTTTCTGATGCTGTTTCTGCGGTTTCCTGCCTGCAGGGCTTGCTTTTCATTTATGTTTTACCTTAAATGCTCTTTTTAAGGAGGGTAAAGTGGCATACACTTCTAGCCCCAGCGCTCTGGAGACAGAGACAAGAGGGCCATCATGAGTTTTAGGGCAGCCTGGACTCCAAAACCAGGAAAAACAGAAATCTGTATCAAAAAAAAAAAAAAAGTATGAGATTTGTTTAAACAGCAGTGCTGAAATATAAAGGAGCAGAGAACAGAACTGCTTTTTAAAGACATATATATTTAATTGTGTGTGGTGTGTGTGTGTGTGTGTGTGTGTGTGTGTGTGTGTGTGTGTGTGTGTGTGTAAGAGAGAGACAGAGACAGAATTAGTTAGTTAGTTACTTAGTTTAAGGGTACTGTGTGTACTGGACATGGGAGAGAGTAGAGGAGGCAGGGTGCCAGATCTCCAAGAACAGAGTTAGAGGTGGTTGTAAGCTAGCTGGTGTTAAATCCGTCCCCTGCTGTAACAATGCTGATCTTAGCCTCTGAGGCGTGTCCCCCAACTCCAGAACACAATTTCTTAGTCAATTATGTAATGGCCAGTAGAAGTATCTAATCTCAGTGAGGTTGAGGGACCACCCATTACAAGTTTACTCTGAACGGGGGTACCAGTGAAAATCGTGTTTCAACCCCGTTTCTAGCCCATCACCAATCTGCCCGTGAAGAACAGACTTAATAGGGCAAGAGGACCTTTGCTGGAGTGTCCCTCCCACGCCATGCCAATCACCACCGTGCTGTTGTCTCTACTCCCGGCTAATTGTTGTAACTTTCCCTGTCAATCTTCCCACCCCAGGTGATGAGTCCAGCGGCTCGGGCAGCGGCAGTGGGTGCATGGATGACGTGTGTCCCACAGAGTTCGAGTTTGTCACCACCGAGGCCCCTGCAGTAGACCCGGACCGGAGGGAAGAGGACTCTTCCTCTGTACAGCTCAGCTACTCCCTGCTCTCCTGGTCTCTGGTCTGCGTGGCCTTGGCCCTGCAGAGACTCTACAGATAATCACGGGCTTTGGTCAAATGAAACTGCATTTTGGCTCTTCAGCGGCCAACTCTCTTCTTTTCTTACTCTTGAACAATGGACCACGCCACAAAATTCGCCGTTTTCTATGACAAGAGAGCAGGCTTGCGGTCTGCCTCCATTTTTGTTTTTTCCAAAGAGTACCGGGTGCCAGATGATCTGTTTCTTTTCCCTACACCTGCGTGTGGGGACCTCGTTTATTCCAGAGAGATTTCTTACTCAAATCTTTTGTACCAAGAGGTTTTGTTTTTTTCCCGTCATTTGCTTTTATGCTGCAAAATTAAAGGAACTTCACTTTGTGAGGGTTTTCTGTTTTGGTTTGGTTTGGCTTTTTGTTTTGTTTTTGTTTTTGTTTTTACAACCCACTTTAAATAAGATAGAAAGAAAATCATTTCCTTTTTAAATCAGGCCAAACCCCAAGACAACTGCATTTTCAACAAGAAAACAAATAAAGGAGAGAAAATAAGGGAACATTCGTGCTATCAGGTTTGGCAGTGACAGCCAACTCCTGGGATGCGCTTTCCTGTGGCAAGCCAGGTTTACAAAATGCCTGAGGAGAAAGTATACAATTTTTATGTAGCGGAAATACACTGTTGTCTTGGAGGTACTGTCTTGCACTCTAACCAAACTGATTTGGAGGTACTGATAGGAAATTTAGGATTCTGTCTTTATATGAGCGGTTAATCTTATAGCAACTCAACGCCTCTCTTTCACCTGCCTGGTCCCACACTCACTGACGGCAGCGTTTGCTCAGTCTCCTAACGTCTGTCCACTGTATCCAATTGGCACGGATTGTCTTCAGTTCTTCATGGACGCCCCGTCTAGTCTCCTTTCTCCCAGGTCTTGACTGAAAAATCATCTTCAGTGAAACAGTCTATACTTTTGCCACCAGTCTGACATGAACTAGGTGTCTCAGCTCCTGTGTTCCGGACTCTCCCCCAAAATAAGAGTTCTTACTGACATGACAATTAGCTCCACACGTGAGGTTTTGTTATTGACTCTTCGGTTTTTGTCAGTTGGTCTGAGCTTCACAAGGGCATTCTCTTATAAAACAATTCACAACAACAACAAAAAGTCAAGACAAAAAAAAAGAGAAAAAAACACTATATATATAGTATTGACATGGAAATTTCTTTCACTTTTTTAGTCTTAGTATGATCATCTATTTTTATATCTATAAATATATATAAATCACAGATTTTAACTTCTTAATTCCAAGCTCAGGGTTGACACTCCTTTGTAACAAAACTGTTTTGTCAACCACCTCTTCTTGTTTAGTGCTGCTCAGAGGAGGGATTCCTCGATGATCTGTGAGCACCAAGAACCAAGCAAGAGAACTTTTTACGTCTCTAACTGTCCATCTCTTACAAGTGTGCCAGGGCACACCCTTTTCACACAAGTTTGCTTTGTCTCTGGTGCTCCAAACTGTCCTGAGCTCATGGGACAAGCCCTGGTGTGCAAGACGTTACTGGTGATGGAATGTGTATGTGTAAAGAATGTTACTCATGAAAAACCATTGCTCTCATGTACAACACCTTTGGCCTAGGACTCCTACTGGGCACTATGGTAAACGGCCTAAACTGCAGCAGCCAGTTTAGAGCCACAGCCTAACCTGTCTACCAAGGCAAGCCCAACTCTTCCCCTGGCAGAGAGAAGAAAAATAAACCAAACTGGGGCTGGCCATGTGCTTTTGGGGCTTCTCTGATGCCTCTGGGGTAGGAAGAAGAAGAAATGTTTTAAGACACCACAGCATGCCAATCCCATTTTAACTGACTCATCCATCGACAGTATTGACACATAAATGGTATTTTTCTATCTCTGTTCTCATCAAAATTAAAATTAGTTATCGATTTAGCCATCATGTCTGAGTAGAACGCACTAGTGTTAAGTATATTTGAGCACTTTTGAAAACCAGAACGCATTCACAAGCATCTGCTGCCACGTTATGCCTAACAAAATATGAAAAAATGCAGGATTTTTGAGAGACTTTGTGGCATCTTTCATTTAAATTTCTGTGATGTAAACACTTAATCCAATTCAGAACTGCATCTTTTTGGAAAATCATCTGTCTCAGTGGCCCCTTTTGGCATCCAATCCCCAGTTACACATAGCACATCTCTATGGAGGACCAGACAGCATTTGTGTTCCTCGGCTCACAGTATGTTCAGAAATCAGTATTCTTTTTTCCAATAATTGTGGTGCAATACAAGTTAAATCAACTTTGATCCTCCAGGATATTTGAGTAATAGCTTGTTTTTATGCCTGCCTTTAAACTCCAACTTCCCTTTTTAAAGTGTTTCTGCCTTGTCTTCTACAAATCAAGATGTTTTATATGACAACACATTGCATTAACGAATGTGAATCCATGTTCCGTGTAGACCAATAACACGCATAGTATAGAAATGCCTGCTTCCTTTGTTTCAACACCTGTATTCTCGACACACGTATTACTATTGATGAGATAGAGTGATGCACGTGAGCCCGGCAGAGAGCTGAAATTAGGGTCAGCTGACAAAGCCACATCATTAGTCACCTTGCCTGGGAATGGTCAAAATATTATTGACTTGCATTTCCTGGTCATCGTCATCATCCACCATATGATTTTTTTTAGACTAATTTAATAGTAAAGGTGGGGTTTTTTTTCCTGTCCCCAAAGCCTTTTCATTTGGTTACCCCTTTTCAGAACTTTGCAAACCTCCTTCCAAATTAATTTTCTCATTTCAGCATAGTGACAGGAGATGTGTTGGTGTGCCGCTGTCATTCACAGCCTGCCCTCATTTGTGATCACGTCCCCTAAAATCTGTAGTCACATCATGACTTGTGTTATGAGTAGAGAGGAGCGGGACCCCCAAAATCGGACACTAGAAGCTGGTGGGAGATGCTCACAACTGCAAACACTTAGCTTATTGAAGTGCCTCTATTTACATGTTCCTTAGTTTTAATATGTATTTTTCTAACAGAAATACACGTCTGTAATTGATGTTTATTATACTTTGTATATGTTACAACAAAGGCTAAACGGAGGCTAATGTCTTCAGCAGAGAAGAACGAACTGTAAATTTACGACCAAGAGCCCTATGCTCCTAGATCGAGAGCCATGAGGCGCCTTTCTGCCCTGGCAGTGAAGGCCAAGTTGGCACTCTGACTACAGCCATCACAGCCTGTAGCAACCGGAAGTGTGACTCCCTTCCTGTGATTTACCCACGGAGGAAGAGGACACGAATCACCTGCTTCAGACGTAAGGGAGAGAAACTACTTCGTCTACACTGAAAAAGATGCTCTTTATTGAAGAGCAGCAATAGTTTTAAAAGGATCATTCTGTGAATTAAACTCATTGGAAAAAGCATTGGACGCAGAGCCCTGAAACTGCCTCTCCGTTCGCTGCTGTAGCGTTAGCCTCCTTTAATTCCTCTTACCATTGCATACATATTCGGGCTACAGGCTAAGCACCAACTTAAGCCTTCAAGGAGGAATAAAACTTAGTAAAATCCTGCCTTTGAGTCTTTCCTCACCTCTTACTGCAAGGCCAATTACCAGGTAGTTTCACTTTAGGTCTCAAGTATTGGCAAATGCAGGATTTGACTTCTCCAAAAGCTTACAGATATTTGAGCTCGTTTTCTTTGACTTACGGTCACTAACAGATATTTAAATGAAAAAATAATAATAATATTGTAGCCTTGCTACCAGAAGAGCAAAGGAGTTTGTGACCTATCAATCTGCAGTGTGTGCCCCCTTGGTGGAGACATTAGCCAGTGCTTAGCTTTACGCCAACTTATACAAGCAGAGTCTTGATTTGTATGCATTCTGGAGACTTGCTATGCCATGGTTTGCTACAGCCCAGACTCAGCTTAGCATGGGAATGCTTGAGACTTCACTGAGAGTGGAGTGGATGCTGAAATCTTTGGCATTGCCTTGTAATGAGGGATTTGACAAGTGACACCTAACGAAGGCACCACAGTACAGTCTCTGTGTGCATATACAGAACACATATACAGGACAAATGTGTGCGCCAATCAAACCTAAAATTTTATGTGACTGTCAAATGACTATTATTTGGGTTAAGTTTTTTTTTTTTTTTCATTTCTGATTTGGATAGAAAATTGCTATTAATCTTGTATTAAAATAGTTTTTAAAAATTTACCTGTACCCTCTTTGTGTCTTCTTAATGACTGTTGTAGCCTGTGTTTCATAGCTATTAAGTGTTTTTGTTGATATCATTTTAGAAGCATCAGCACTAAACGTCAGTGGCCAACAGAGTACCTGCAGCCCTGGGGATCATGAGCTGCTGCAGGTGTAGGGCAGTCAGTTTCTTAATGAGTAAGAAAAGCACTCAATCCCCTCCCCCCACCTCTTCTTCTGTTTCTACTTGGACAGCACATGTAGTGCCTTAGAACCAATGCCAATACCGTACAAGCGAGGTCAGATTTCCTGTTAAAGGAATGAACACTTCCCAGTGGAGTATTCTGGAGATGCTTCAGTGCCCCCATGCATACTGAGTACTATACAGCCACCTGGAGGTTCCCTTCACAAACAAGCCTGGCACTCCGCTCTGCTCACCCTGCCGTGGGTGCCTACCATGCCCAGGAGGCATCAGGTAAAAGTACACAGTCCTCATGTGGGTAACTATTAACTTAATAGAAATACATCACTGATTTTAAGAATACTCTTAAAGTAAGGCGTCTGTGTAAACAAAGGTATCAAGAGTGCGGCATTTAGCTGTAAGGAGTGTTGGACCCTAGAGTCCACTCGGGTAGTAGGGGGTCATCATGAGAGACCACTCGAGGACCACAGTGTTGATGCAAAAGCACAAGGTTTATTGCTGACGCGCGTCAGGGGACCTCAGCACTCACTCGGGAGGGGAGGCACACCGAGTCACTGTTACAGACTATTTTTAAAGGCTAAAACCTCAAAGGTTAGGAGGGGCTGCGTGCCCTATGTTAGGATTGTCTCTGGTGGTCGCTAGGGGTGCTTGTCTAATTATTATTGGCTATTGCAGGGGTCATTGGCCTCGCGAGCTGTTCTTGGCAAAGAGGGATGTTGGAGAGTTTCCAGAGAATTTCCAGATGGTAATTGTTTACCTTAGTTGAAATTGTTTATCTCGGTTGGCCACCTTGATCTCAGAAACTGAAGCTAAGCTGGCCTTCAATTCTCTCTGGGTCGTTTTCCCAAGCTTGTCTGGGTCACGTTCCCAGGCTGGCTGAGAGAGAAAGCCTTACAGGAGCACTAAAGTTTGATTCCATTATTACCATCATTGTTTTTATCAAGCAAAGCGCTTTTTTACAAGACAATTTGGGAGCTTCAGACCAAACGCACCTACAAAATCACAATGTTAACAGACTTGATTTGGAAGCGAACTGAAGCCAGCTTGATGGAAAGGAAAATATCAAAAGCGCAATACTTCCAGCAAGTAGTGACGATGTTTACTTCGAATAAAAAGTCTGGAATAATAATAATTATCAAACACACGCATCAAAAACATTCACTCTAAAATATCACTTTAGGAAACAGTGGCAATTAGAGGTTAACTGTTGCTTTGTATCTTGAGAGCTGGAAAGGCACGGCTGTCCATTTAAAAGTGGAGGGGGGGAAACACGCACAATCGATGTGTTGTCAGGTTTACTACTTCCCTTCACTGTGCTGATCCAAACACACTGCTGGCTTGTACTTCAATGGAGTTCCTTTTGCCCCTACCTCCCTTGTCCAACCCAGTCCCTTCCAACACCAGGTAGGAGAGAAAGAAGGGGAGTAGAGAGGTGGCGCAGAGGTTCTTAGCCTGCTTCCTGCTGATGAGGGACACTGGGTCCCTTGGGCAAGTTCAGTTTTCTATAGTCAGGATATTTCCAACTTCTTCTCATCAAACTGCAGCAACATCCAGGAGCAGCGGGGATGGTGGAGGCAGCAGCCACCTTCTTCTTACAAGCACGCCCCCTCCCCTCCCCCCATCCCTCTCTGGGCTTTGGCATTTATACCCTCTCGCAGTCCCCGGAATTAAACTCCACAGCCGGCAAAGGTCATGCGCCTCTCAGATCCCGCACGAGACAAATAGACGGCTGCCATGGACAATCTGAAGCGGCGCCGTATCCCACACCTGGGATTAAAACAAAAACATGCTTGCATAACATAACTGAGTTTTTAAAGAAATCGAAACCGCCCCCCCCCCACTACAACATACAGTCAAACACACAGTGTTGGGTTGTACACTGGACACACAGCTGAGCAAGGAGGAATTGGAAGCCTCCCTCCCAGCCTGCCAAGGGCGCCTGAGCTCTTGTGCACTCCGAAGCACCGCCTGAGTGAGAAAAGGGAAATGTTATACCAAGAACGCACCAGTTGTGGAGAGAAACAAAGAAATTGTACAAATTGTATTCACTAGTGCAGAAAAAAAATATTTAAACAAAATTGTCTCTTCAAAGCACCTATGTATTTTTTGTTTTAAGAAAAATTTAATTGACTTGGGTAAATAGCCTTTCTTTCCAGAGATATGTAATGGTGCCTTATCATGTGCCAGCAACAGTTACAAGTACAAGAGCAGATAGCTTAAGTGCTGCTCCTAGGCACTTTGCATCCTACCTGGAGTTAGGCAGATACAGCCAGCATATAAGTAAACAAGTAAACACAGGCACTTCAAAAAGTGTGAGAGGACATGAGAGGAAAACGGCACTGGGAGGGGAGCTCTCCTTAGGTGGGAGGTCCCAGAGAGCCTGGTGTGTGAGCTCCCACCTAACTGCCATGAGCAGATAGATCTGGGGGTGAAGATGATCCCTAACAGGAAGTTGGCCACACACCAGTCCCAAAATCACCAACCCAAAACAACGGAGTTAAGCTTCATGTCCAAGTCCAACCCCTTAGCACCTGATGAGCCCCACACAGCTGTTCTGAAGGCAGCATTCCCTAACGTCTCACAGCCCAAGCCAGAGAAATGTGCTGAGATCTTTAGGAACTTTATTATAAGGGCTCTCTATCACGTACAAATAATACACACATTATGTACTAATTAATATGAGATCAACTTGTCCAGTCAGACAAAGGATATCCTGATGAGCCCAGGTTTATTAAAACTGGGCAGAAAAATTAATGCCCATAAGAATAATTTTGGTTTCTTACAATCTCAGCTGGGCTACCCATGAGCACTTGGGATTGAAAGCAAGTGTGCAAACTTGCACCAAGCACGAGGAATAGAAACCACGGAGTTGATTTTCACAGAGGATAACTACTTAACTCTTACTCTGAGATACACGTCTCTTAACTGCATCTGTCTAGTTTTTTTTTTTTTCTTGACTAAAATCCTAAGTAAATAAACTGATGATTCAGGGTGCTGGCATGCCTTTGAGCATATAAGTGCTACGAGTTAAATCATGATGCTTGCACAAGAAGGGCATGAAGTGTGCGTCCCTTTGCCTGCCAGCCTGTGCCTAGACAGCACGTTCAGAAAAAGCCAGTGTCTTGTCCAGTGTCTTGCCCTTCCCAGGAACTCTGCTTCTCATCAGGCTTCCCTGCAGTTTATTCACCTGGCGTAAAGATCAACCCGACTCTATGTATTAATTTAAACAACTGAGCAGTCAATTACCGCCGAAAATTGGCGTGACAGCTTTGCTGACCACTGCAGGAGTCAGGGAGGTACATTTCCATTAAAATCCCGACGCTGGCGTCTGTGTCTGCATTGCACTTTTCTCTTTAGACATTCAGAAAATTGACTGTTAAGTTAAAGAAAGGTCTATCTTCAAAGAAAGATTATTTTCTCTCTTGACACAGCATGCCCTATATTAACAAAACACAGTTCATACCAAAGGGAATTTTTTAATTCCTTCTCCCGGCATGGTCAGCACCACATGTCCCTGACGTAGGCAGGAGTTCCTATTTTGACCGTACGGAGCAAAGAAGCTGTCTCTGTTCCTACTTCTCTTCCTCCCCTCAGGCCACGCAAACCCTAAGGATTGGAATCTGAGTCATTCTGGTTCCTATCTTCCTAAAGTGTGGAACTGACTCATCTGCTCAGCAACAGGACCCCAGCCACAAACTCCGAAGCTGACCCTAGACAATTTTCTCCTTCATCTCCAGCTGCGACTCATACACTATGAATTCTAGCACACTACTCCTGTGTGTGAGAAATGAGGTGTCTCGTGCTGTAGTAAGCAAGGAAGTCTGACACAAAGACGTTATTAAAAGCTTGTTAGTAGTGCAGGAATAATTTTAATGTTTTTATTTGTTTGTCTGAACCATTGCATATAAATTAGCATTTGGAAACTATTTTAATAGAGCCAACAATAACCTTGGCATTTGTATGTGTGTTTGTTTTTAAGTGTGAAGCCTTTTTTATTTGCTTAAAGGAAATCTGTATACCAGGCAGTCTGTATTTGGGCAGAGAGCTCGAATCAGGAGAAATGGGTAAGCAAAAAGATCCATTTTTTCTAGAAAACAATGACAGTAGCTTTCCCTGTCTGTAGCACCTGAAACCTTACTTCCTCTGGGACAAGGCTGTGGCCACTCTCCTGTGTCTTACGAGCTAGGACAGTTAGACTTGGATGACACAGGAAGAGGAAAAAGGGAGGTTATTAGAAATCTGCCCTCCATCATGGGTGTCAACTCTCCAAAGAAAGTGAAATAAATTAATACAAAATAGGCACAGAGGGACTTTGGTACACTGAGTGAATATTTATCTCTACTCATAAAGTGTAATCCAGAGGCCAGTGTGCCCCTCGGACTTTTCAAGACAGGCCCCATGCTCCTGTCCCAGTGTGATGACTGACAGATCTCTTTCACTCTCCATAGTGTCTTTAGCTTAAATGATAAATTATAAGCTCATCTCAAGGCTGAATAATGCTCATATCTCAAGATCAAACTATGATCACATGCATATGACCCCTCAGATATTTCCAGATATTTTCCCAGTTGAAACATATTATTAGGTAACATTAGTCAAAACTAACTACTAAGTTTATACACACCCTGCCTATTTGTTGTATTGAATACATTTGGAATTAGAATCAGGAATCAAAAACCAACTCCAGCATCATCAGCTACACTATCTATTCCTGACCCACAAATACTTGGCACTATATATGAGCCTGCTTCCATCCTAAAATGGACGCACTTAGAATCCTACCCCAGCAGACTGGCCTTTCTGCATCTTGCCAGTGAGCAAAACACCCGACAACTAGTGCTGTCACACTGCTGTGGTTTTATCCATTTTCTGCTACAGAGGGATATAATTTGAGCCCCACTTTTGTCCATTTGCCAATCTTAGCAACACCTGACAACTATAGGCATTCCTCTTTCTTTTCTTCTTCCTACATTCCTTCCTTCCTTTCTTCTTTTAAGTCATCTGTAGGGCTGACCCGTGTTTCTGACATGGCCGTATGTACCAGAGTTCTCCTGTATCCTGGCATACCACACATAACACATCAGATGTGCATGTATTGCGTCAGGCACTACCAGCCAGTTCCTAGGCACACTGTGACGTCCCCAACTTCTCTCCTTTCTCCATGAAAGGAGCAGACAAAATGCAAGGAATCAATGGGCACTGAGGGCAGTGAGGGCACTGAGGGCAGTGAGGGCACTGAGGGCACTGAGGGAAGTGAGGGAACTGAGGGCAGTGAGGGCAGTGAGGGCAGTGAGGGCAGTGAGGGCAGTGAGGGCACTGAGGGCACTGAGGGCACTGAGGGCACTGAGGGCAGTGAGGGCACTGAGGGCACTGAGGGCACTGAGGGCAGTGAGTTTCCCAGCTATGAGTCCACTGCAACTTAGACCTGCGCCCATCCAGTTATCATTTCTAAAAAGCGACTGGCAGCATTTCCCATCTAACCCCCACATTGGAATAGTAAAGCCCCTTATCACCTGTAATGCTGCCCAAGAAAGCAAAGTGTGGCATAAAGAACGCCACCTGCTGATACCCAACACATAAAATACCTGAATCATCCAGCCCTCTGTTGTGTGCTTTGGGCATCCTTCTGCAAGACCACCTGTTCCTGATGGGGTATTTAAAGAACTAGTTTGACACAAATATCTACATCTGCATGGTCAGTGGAATAGATAGAGAAATCTCTTCTTCAGTTTGCAATATTAGATAAGAGGTGAGATGGAAATTCACCACAAATATATTAAATTCCATTTGTTTAGGAAGATATAGAATTCATTCGAACATGTTCCCTCTTGTCAAAGAGAAAATCATAACACCTGCTTAAAAATAACATAAACAACATCAATAATAGCAATGCTTACTAGCTGTGCTATGCTTCCCGTATTATCAATTAATTCATTGTTCTAAAACCACAAAAAGGTGTGGTGGTGCACGTCTGTAATCCCAGCACTTAGGAGGCAGAGGCAGGAGGATCTCTGTGACTTTGAAGCTACAATATGGTGGCTGTTCTTGGTTGTCTATTTGACAACTGGCGTTAACTACAAGCCAAGTATCTGGGTACACTTGTGAGAGATTAAATATATATTATATAATATATACATATATATCATATATGTATGTATATATCCATTCTATAAGTTCTCTAAGTCCCTCCAGAGAATTCTGACTAGTACACCTAGGCTACACAGTAAGTTCCAGGCTAACCAGGTACACATAGTAAATTGTCTCAATAAATAAATAAGAGTAAAATTGGAATATTGAAGAGGGGCGGTGGTCGCTATTGTTCTAATCACACAAGGAAGCTAAAGCACAGAGAAGCTAAATTTCTCATTCAAATATCCAAAACTTGGCATCCATAAGGCGACAAAGTGGGAAGACCTGGACGCAGACATGCTTCCCTGGGGAGGTGCATTCTCTGAATGCGAACAGAGAGAAAGCTCTCTGCCGCTCTGAACAAGCATGAAGGAAGAAGAGAGTCTTCTTGGGAAATAACGGTCTCCTCTGCAGGCTCCGCTGCAAATGAGGTAGATGAAAAGCTGTTAGCAACCATCTCAATCCCAAGTATGCTTTAACCCTCCTGGGATCTGAGGAGGCTACCCTGCTCTAGCAGGAGGTACCCAGGCACGTGTGTACATATACCTGTGACGCACGGAGGCGAGGCTTTAACCTCCCGTTCCCCAGTCTCTATGAAACACGTAGGACAAGCCACTGACTAGTGATGCTCCATCCTATATTACCTAGAAATACCACAGCGGCTTTGTGTTAGCTGTGAATGAGCTCACCCAACCTCTTGGCTAAACTAGAAGTTTCTCATCACGTGCTCCCTGTTTATCACCCCACGCACCGGATGGCACTCCGCACTCAAAGCGTCAGTAGCCACGCCTTCCCCGCTGCTGAAGACCCTCACCAGCAGGCTGTTCCTGCCCAGCACTGTGGGCTGTTGTTAGACTGGGAAGGACTGGGACAGAACAGAGGGAGAAAAGCGCATTCTGACGCTCGGTGGCAAAGACAAGAAGGTACCCGACATGGCTCCACGCTCTCCGGGGCTGTAAGCGAGCCTGCGCTTTCTCTCCACACCCTCCTGAGACTTCATTAACCCGGTGTGGCAATCTCCTAAGCCAAGGTCCTTAAGGTAAACGATGGTGGGATGTTGCGCTTCGCATTTGCTTTAATCCGCCGCCTGTCTCTAGCTGAGCAGGTCTTTCCCACAAGTACTAAAGACAGCTGCCTAATGAGTCTATTAGCACCAGCTCGCAGCAGAGACTACACATCTTCCAAACGTACTTAATAAATACTACTGAAAGACTTCGCTTTAGGAAAATGGCAGTCTCACTAGATGTGATACTGTGTTATGAGACAACGGCAGTCTTGAAAAGTTTCAAGGTAGCATTTTAAAAGCAGCCCTTTATTAGGTTGCCTAGCAAGCGCTCCTGTGAGTAGTTAATACACAGAAAAGGTGTGAGTGAGTTCATGCTACCAGACGGTGGCAGTAATTACCCGGTCCCCAAACTCTACCCTCCCTTCCCCTACAAAATTGACAACCCAGTGTCTGGCTTTTTGAGAGGAGCAGGTCATTTCTGTCTTCCTGGTATGGATATCGTAATGAACAGGTGCTTTTAAAAACAAGAATAAAACAAGAATATTTCAGTCTTGCTGGCCTACGCTTCCTGATACGATCATAAAGGATAAGAATACATTTTCATCTGCAATAACGCTTTCGAGCCAGAGTAACAGTTGCCCCAGAGTCATTGTCAGAGCTCCTTGGCGTTCACTAAGTTATCAGTTATTAAATTCTTTTTTTTTACTCCTGCTGTAGCTGCCAGGAAACACCCAAAATCTCTAAAAGAGGCATTCTCCTAATCTTTAAATCCTTGGGGAAAACTCCTTAGCATCTGTTAAATATCTTTTTCTTCCTAATCTGCTCAAAACTAACAAAAGAAAATGCTGGAATGTTTTTTAGTTAAGCAGTAAGAGAGTTTTGGGTGACTTCTCAGGTAGCAAACTGTTTCTGTCAGGTGTTTTGTTTTATTTTTTGTTTTTTCACTTTGGAAGTTGCTAACCTGCACTTCCTGTTTACTCAGGTAATTAATTTTATTCCTTCTCAAGTCTCTGATAGGATCAAAGGCCAGATATTTTAGTTTTATAATTAAGCTTAGTTATCTAGCGGTAAGATGTTTTTAGGTCTAGGTAGATGTTAAGTTAATAGATATTGGCTTACGTTCAGAACTTTAGATTCACCAAGATAGGAAAGATGTTTTCTTCAAGGTTGCCAAATACAAACAGCCAAAACGCTATGAATGTAACATTATCCTGATGTTTTTTATTCTTCTTGCTGTATGTAGTTTATTTTATATATTTTATATATGTGTAGCAATATAAATGTGCATATAAAATTTTTTGAAAACATCAAAAAAAAGCAGTAGGAGATGTTAAAGCGGATTTGACATCATCACAGTGGCAAAGCGGAAAAAAAAAACTGAAATAAATGAAGCACCCTAAGACCTAACACATCTGATGTCCCTTTGGACAGAGAGAGTTGGTTTATCAAGCGGTCTTCAAGAAGACCCTAGCGTGTCGTTCCATCGAAATGAATGGCTGGAGGTCATGAAACTAGAAAGGGGAGAAAGTGGGTGCATATGATCTAAAGGTGGAAAGGAGGATGTTGGAAATGAGAGGGCATAAGATAGGGTCAGAGGCGTGAAGGACAGCAGGGAAGAAAGATCTATAAAAACTGTGTTACATACGAAAGGACGTAGGGGCATCTGTCGCTTGTATCTTGACTGAAATACAGCATTAAGGCCCGGGAATGGGAATCACGGCCCCATGACCTTACCTACCTTCTAATCTGCAAGTTAGCAAGGACAAGGGCTGCCGCTGAGCAGACGGGCTGAGCCACGCCCACCAGTCACAGCCTACGCCTGCTTTTTCCTGCCGTGTTTATGCAAACATTAGGAATGGACTCTAGAACTGTCTGTTGCACTGTTGTACACTCGCCACGCCTGTGAAAACTGTTGATGCCATAGCTGCTTTCATCGTATCAAAGGATGTGATAGCAATATGGGTTGTCTGAATAACGGGGCTGATTGTATCGTGCAGATACCACATGATAACGCTGACCTGTGCGCGATCCTGTTCTCCCTTTTAAACCTGCCTTTTATCAGCTTCATTTGCAGGTCTTGGTGACTAAACTTAAGGGAGTAAAGGGGATTTCCTCCTTCACGTGCACGGTTGAGGGGTCTCTGGGGTAAAAGTGTGTCCATCTACTCACTTACTGTTGTCAAGTTTCAGGCCAAACTCTGGTTGTCTGAAACAATTCATGAAAGACTAAAATTAAGTGGGTTTTTGTTTGTTTGTTTGTTTGTTTGTTTACTTTCTTCTTGATGCACTTCACCAAGCTCCCCAGCTCCTCGCTCCCACTGCACCACTGCCCTTTCTATGGTCCATTTTGTAACCTTGTATTCACCTAGTTAAACTTTTTGTTGGTGACGTTGACATTTGACAAGCCAGCAAACTGCTTGTGGCATAGTTCTGAATTACCATCCACTGTCCCTAAATGCAAAGGAAATCTGCAGTGTGTCCTACAGAGTATGTTCTGCTGACATGGTTGTTACAGTGCCCCTGGAAGGGAGCGCTGTACAACGTGCATGTATTCAAAAATCTATAATAATCTTTTCATCTTTCTTCCATTCTCTCTCCTCCTCCCTCTCCTTCCTCCCTCACCCTTTCTCCTCCTCTCTTCCCCTCTCTCAACAAGTCATCAGTGATTTTAATGCGCAATTTAGCATTGTTTAAGTAAGTACATGAGTAAATAAAATAGTAGGATGAATTTGATTAACACGTTTCTGTCGCGTAACTGCCAGCTTTACATGAGACTATAACTGTAGTTAATTTATGAGGGGATCGTTGAATTGCACAATCTGGATTCGCACAGCTTGTCCGTGCACACGCATCCTATGCTCGCCAGAGCCGTGTAAGGATGCACAGGACAGGCCTGGGGTGATGAAGGACAGTCTGAAAGGAAAAGGGGGTGACAGGATCCTCCTTTGCTCTTTCCTGCTGTCACCATTTTTAGAGGGCCTTATTGACTAATGCCGAAGTGATCCAAGTAAGAGGAGAAACTGTAGCTTGCCTGGTGGTTTCTTGTGTTTGTAACATCACTGCTGTCTTCCTGCGTTGTGTTCTCAGTCAAACGGAAGCACGGCCCCGGGGCCTTCATCTGCTTCCTCCTCAACACGGGAGGAGTAAGCTCGCTGGGACTCCAAATCTCACAGAACCCCCATACATCATTATGACCCTATAATTTTGTATATATGGGGCACTGCCAATATTACACAAGGAACAACAGACGTGCATATTCTGTAGATAATTTTTTGTTCCTGGGCTATGTTGTCCCATCGGACTTTTATTCGAAACACAAGTTTAAAGAAGGAAGTTATGAACTGCCAAGAATTTTCAAGATGGTAATGACAAAGCAAAAAAGCAAGTCTCTTCTAATCTGGGGCACTTGGAGATTTGTACTCTTCAACTTCCTATTACTAGAGGAAAATACTTGAGGTCACTAACATATAAATTATAAAACGGCTCTATACCAGGCCCCTGAAGCAGGTGTATGTTAGTAAGAGCTTACAGCTTGAACCATGGGAGTCCCCTGGGAGAACACCTACAAAATCACCTCCAGACCTTCCATCCAGCACTCCTTCCACCTTCCAACTGTATCTACAACCCAAGGGCTTCTGAGGGACATCATAGGACAGCCATCTGTGATCCAACCCAGACACCCAGCCACACTGAGCTGAACACCTCCCATATGGCTTCTAGAATTACCTATAAAAAGTACTCCCCAATTTAAGCAATGAGGTTTTCAAAATAAGAGTCCTCTTCCTAGAAAATAATGAGCCCCTGAAGTAATGTAAACATCATTCAGCCTCGGCATTTGCCAGTTATCAGAAAAGAAGCTCTGGACCTTAGCTTAGATTTTACTGGACAAATTGCAGAAATCCACTGCGAAGCACACTGAGGATTGAGCAATAGAGAACTTCCTCCTGCGTGTGGCCCTGGGATCGATCTCCTGCGTCACCAACACATAGGTGCATACACTCACCTCTTACAACCCAAGGTCTGAGCCTGTGTGCAGAGCCACACACAAAAGCCCTTCTCTGTGAAGTACACATCTTTAGAGAGAGAGAGAGAGAGACGAGCATCAGCCGGGTTTTCTAAATCAATGGCGCCCACGGGGAATATGACTGGAAGAAAAAGGAACTCTCCAGTGTACGCGGTGGAAGGATGTTCAAAGCTAGAAGCGTGAGGTGGGAGTCTAGAGGTAAACAGAACACGAGAAAGAAGGAAGGAAGCCTGTGCTGGAAGCAGCCGCGGGAGAGCTTTGGGACCGAGGGAGGAAGGACGATTTCACGGAGGGGCTGTTATCTGAACCCTGCAGGAGAGGCTGGAAGTTGGAACTTCAGAAAAGGAGAGGAGGAAATCGGCAGAGGCTCTGAATGCAGGTCCTGGGGGGGGGGGGGCGGAAACTGCCGAAAGGGACTGAAACACCCTCAGCAGAGACTCTGAACGGTGGATAAAAGGAAGAGGCCGCAGCCAGGGACCGGGCGTGGTTATCAATTGATTATTGTCCTTGCACAGTTGATTATACTTTTCTGTTGCTGTAATAAAATGCGCTGGCAAAAGCAACTTAAGGAAGGAAGGTGTATCTGCGTTATGGCTCCAGAGTAAGAGTCCGTCAAGATGGGGGAGTAGGGAGAAGGCAACAGTTGGAGACAGCTTGGGGGCATGAGCAGGAGACTGGCAGTTACCGGTTTCCTTTGCACACAGTAAGCTGAGAGAAAGAATAGCCGTTGCTGTGAGGCTATGAACCCTCCAGCCCCGCTCCCACTTACAAGTCCTCCAGCCAGGCCCCACCTCCGAAAGGCTCCCTCTCCTTCCCGAATAGCGCCACAGTTGGGGACTAAGTGTTCAAGTGCAGACGGGGTGCATCTCTCATTTGAACCGCCTAGGCTCCTTTCCTTTACAAAGTGCAGCGGCTTGTACATGAGGGTGGGGAGGACAGACGCTCACGTGGCCCCTCTGCTCTGGCCCCTACTGCCCTCCACTCAAGTGCTGCTGGAACCCAGAATTTGCTGCCAGGCAACTGAAATCTCTGAAAGCAAAAATATATGAAATTATGTTACATAAGGTGGCCGTGCCTGCCACTCATGTTTCTCCTCATTGCTGCCTTGAAGTAAGCAAGTCGTCACGTGACTAGAGCCAGGTAGTGAGTAGCTGAGGACTAGACCAGAGAAACACAGGCGGGAAACTGCAGCCCTGGGCCAAAGACACTGAGTGCTGCCAATAAGCACGTGCACTCCATGCCCAGATTCAGGTAAGACAACCCACCACCACCACCACCACCACCATCACATACACCCCCACCCCCACCACCACCCCCACCACCACCACCACCCTTCCATCACCACCACCCCTCCACCCCTCCACCCCCCTCTACGGGCTGGTCTACGTGGTACCGTGGTACCGTAAGGCAGGTGCAGGCTGCAGGGGTGAAAAGTCACCAGCGCTCTGACTCAGCTATGAGTACTCCCAACTGTAAAACTGACCTGCCAGCCAAGATGTGGCCTGAGGTCAAAGCTGAGCTTCATGACATATCTAATATTTACTGACTAACTTGTATATTCCAGGCATTGTTCTGAGTCCTGGAAACGTATAAAACTCCGTCTTCATACAACGCATGTCGGTCCTCACCATCTCCCATCTCAAAAGGCAGGCAGACAACTGTGCATGGATCTTTCCAGAACAGAATGGATCCGGGCAGCCTGTTGAACTGTTCACAATCATTTCTCAATACCTGCACCTCTACATAGCAGCAAGAACAGACTAATAAATCACGGGTGGGTTTAGGCTAGACGTGGAGCTCACACTGAGCAGCACACGAACCCCAGGTGGCTTTGGCTAAGTCAAGGAGAAAGAAATCCTAGGTTTCTTACTAATATAGCAAACAGGTCCTATATTAATAAACTAGAAAAAGGAGATGTCATATTTAGACCTCACGGCTTCAGCCTCACTGTTGCCAATTACGTTTGAAAATAGGCTTTTTAATTAAGGTCAAGAGCATGGCTTCCAAGTGCCGCATTGGTAATGGCAGTGACTGATGACAGAAACAACTCACGGCCACCTTTGATTTCTAAACTTTTGTTTGGTGCATGGATAACGTGTGAGGGGCGTGTGCTTTGTTCTGCTCAGGTTTAGCCATTCAACAGGCATCACTCTGATCTTCCATAGCATGATAATTTGTAGCAGAAAATGCAGACTTGCGTTACAGTTAAAATTGGCCTCCTTCAAAGGCTAAGGGGACAGTTCAGTGCTTACACTGCTTGCCAGACAAGCCAGTTCAGAGCCCCAGCACCCACATACAAGGTGTGCCTCAAAATAAATAAACAAACAAACAAACAAACAAACAAGGTGTGCCTCAGTGTGCAAGGAGATAGAGACAGACAAACTCTGGGACTCGCTAGCCCAGTACTCTAGACAGTGAGCTCCAGGTTCAGTCAGAGCCATCTCAAAAACTACTGTGGAGAGAGATAGAAAATAACACCAATATCAACCTATGGTCTAGCATACCTGCATACACATGGGTACACACATACAAACACATACATACAACACATCATCATCATCATAAAATAATAATAATTAATAATGATAAGATATAAGCCTTGGTCAAATGCCAGGTACCCAAGAGTGGCTGACTATAGCTCCCGTGATAGTGGCTGCCCAAAAAAGTTAAATGGAAAAGCACAATAGACAAGTGTTTTCCGGAACTTCAGAAAACTAAAACTCTCATGTCATTTCATTGTTTCAACATAATTTCTGATGACATATTTTCAGGATTTTATAACGTGGTTTCTATTGTTTTCTTTTACAATTATTCTGCTTCTACTTCATTGGTGCTAAATCTATCCCTACTTGGCCACCGTATTTGCCCTAAACGTACTGTTTATGAAACTTACCATTATTGTTTATCTTTCTCTTTGCCTGTTTGTTTGTTTTGCTGTGTTGGGTTATTACTTTCTCTCTGAGTTATCAAGAGATGTTATGGTGTGGAACTGAAATGTTTACCAATGCTCATTTGTCAAAGACTTGGTCCCCAATGCAGCAACATTCAGAGATGGTATTTGGGTAAACATCTGCATCACAAGGGCTCTCTCTTCATCAATAGATTGACTCAGTCGATGCTTTCCTAATTCAATGGACCATTGGCAGGTGATGGACAGGGGAGATGGAACCTACTCAGAAGGTTGAAGGATACAACTCGTAAGACAGCATAGGCGTGTCAACACAAGGCTGGGGAGATGGCGCAGTCATTTTTTTAAGGAAGCCAGTCAAGTAGGCATGACAGTGCATGTTTGCAATCCCCATGGGAGGTAGAAACAATTGGTCCTTGCTGTGTAACAGTTTCCTCCAAGATAAAATTCAGGAGCAGGGGGGATGGAGGCAGGGGGATGGTGGAGTTCATTAACATGGGATACTAAAAGGAATGTAAAGCAACAGAATGTTCTAAGGAGAGGTGAAACATTTCTCCCTGCAGCAAAGCTCCTTGAGCTCAGGAAGTAGACAACACACTGGCCGCAGGAAGTCCCAGAAATTGAAGAGTTTATTAGGCATCTCCTTCTCTAAGCCTGTGTAAGCAGTAAGAACTGCTGGCAGGGAACCTCAGACAAGCCTGGCCTCTTAGGTAAGACTCAGACCAGCCAAGGCTTCTAGAAAAAGCAGAGGCCAGCTGAGCTGCCTGTTCAAGGTTCAGACCATCTGTGCTTCCTTAAGGAGACAGTCCCAACCTGTTTGTACGGTACACTCTAGATTTCCAGCTTTCCTGAGCTGTCACCCATGCTGGAGAGTCTTTTAGTAACCCAGTCCGTGGCACCTTCTCTGCTGCCCCTGCTTGGCTCTATTCATCTATTTCCATCTACAACATGATCTGACAGCCAGTAGTTCCCGTCTTCATTAGTAAAACTTAAACTGTGGAATTAATTTCACACACCGGAAATCCCCAGCGAGATTTGGCAAATAATACCAGCATTTATTGAGCAACGTCTCTACTCTGTTTCGGGCTGTGGTAGACTGGATTTTAGCCCAACACATTCATGTGTCAAAGTATGCCAGTGCGTGAAACATCTGGAGACACGGCCTTGAAAGATGTGAGTAGGTAAAGATGAGGCCATTTGCTGACCTAAGTGTAAACTGACTGGTGTCCTTACAAGAGGGAATACAGGCACAGAGAGACAGCGAGGATGTGCTCTGACACAGTGAAAAGAGGAAAGGGCAGAGGCAACGAAAGTGTGGGTGAATGGGTGCCTGTAAGGCCAAATGAGAGGACTCCAGCTGAGAGAGAGAGAGAGAGAGAGGAGAAGGGGAAGGAAAGAGAGGGAGGGAGGGAGAGACAGAGCAAGATAGAGACAGAGTGACAGAGAATATGTGTGTGTCTGTGTATATATATTATATACATATAGAAATCTATGAGTGTGTGGTTTTGTCATTGTTTATAGCTAATCTAGTAGTCAAGCAGTATTCTATTAATATCCTTTTGCAATAAAAGAAATTAAAGCCCAGAGCCATTAGGAACCAAGGTTTTAAGTATGGAACCAAAGTTTTAAAGTATTATACCATAAGTGGTTGAGGTGGAACTTAACTCTGTGCCCGTCAGCATCCAGAGGGCATGTGCTGAACCAACATACACACACATACACACACACACACACACACACACACACACACACACACCAAGCCTCTCTTCAGAGGAATCCTTCACATTGTGTTCACAGATCGGCTTTATTTCTCTTCATAATTTTTTTAAATCTTTTTATTTAGCTGAAGGCAAGGATTACAGTGTCTGGAAATAAGCAAGCAAGCAAGGCAGAACCTCCGTCTCCTTCAGTGAGTGTATTTATTAGTTCGGATTCTTACACAACAGAAGCAACCCCCCTTACACTCCTTTGAATTTTAGAAAGAAAAGAGTAAATATCCACTATCCTCTGGTTGCTTCAATTCTCTCGGAGGCAGATAAAAGGGCTCTCTGACCATCTTTGGACCCTACCACTCACTCCGAGCTGAGACCCCAAGTCTTTGGATGTTCTTCCCAGAAGCCTCAGGGAAGACCTCCTGACACCTCAGTTTTCTGTTTCAGACTCCAAGGCTGGAGCTCTGTGGCCCAGGGCACAGAACAGAGATAAGCGGGTTCTTAAGAGATAAGCAGGTTCTTGGGTGAGTCACAGCTCTGGGTAGTGGGAGGGGCCGAAGTGGGAGGGGCTTCCTAAAGCCACTTTAGAGGCTGCCTGCTGCTGGAGGAGCGGAGTGCGGGATTAGCATGAGTTTAGCCCTCCTGTTTGGAGAGTGAGACTTATGTGGGGAGCAGAGCACTTACGCAGCGTGCCTAGGACACTGGGAACTATCCACAGGACTGAAAGAAAACACAGTTCCTCATTACGACGATGAGAAAGTTCTGGAGCCAAGAGGCGGTGACAGTCCACAACATTGTAGGTGCGGTTATTGTCACTAAATTTTACACTAAATTGTTGACTTTTATATTATTGTTTTACCACAAAAGTTATTTTAAAAGTAAAAGAACAATCTCTCAACATATTTTACTTCCCCAGGTACTGAAGAAGAAATCAGAATCTTTACCCTTCTAGAACAGCCCCCTCCCCGCCCTCCATTCAGGACAGATCCGTGGAGTCTCCTGAAACACAACCAGTGCGGGTCAATGAGCAAGACAGACACCCTGACAGCAAGGGGTATGCTTAGATTGTACAGGACGCGAAGATGAGGCAGGGCTCGGGCTCCCTGGGAGCCTAGAACCCTTATCTTGGGTTTCTAAAGAATTCAAAAGAGAGATAATCACTTCCTGGTGGCTTAGATGGCGTGGCTGGACTTAACAACGCCCCCCCCCCCACACCCCCGTAACTGATATGGTCTAGTGGCGTTCAATTTCAGTGCAGAGAGAGAGAGAGAGAGAGAGAGAGAGAGAGAGAGAGAGAGAGAGAGAGAGCGCGAGCCCACCCCCCCCCACCCCCGTGGCTGAGGCTTCTAGAGAAGGCTGTTTTCTCCTGTGAGTACACACAGCTGGGGACATACCCAGAAGCCCACCAAATCCAGCCCCACCATCGTCCCAGCAAAGGGAAAAATCAAAGTCCAAGGCAGCCCCCTGGCTGTAAGGTGAGCTCCCTGATGCAGCAGGACTGCTGTTGAAAACAATGGCTTTTGCATCCATCGCCTCAGAACGACTTTTATCATGCCTACAGCTAAACTAGGAAATGCCAGCTGCGATGGCTCTCAGAGAAGGAACAATTTGCAAGTTCCTGGGTTGTAAGAGCCCTTTGGTCGCAGAAGAGGTCTGATAATGCTATCAAGAGCCCAGCAGAGTGGCACCCAGCTGCACCCGATCCTCTCTCTCATGTGGGTGACAGCAAACATCGCAGTCAGAGCTGGATCAAAGGATTGAGACTAGCTCAAGTGAAAATACTGAAAACACAAAGAAGACCCGCATCTTGCTAAGTCGTCACCACTGAGGAGGGAAATGTGCAGAGAGAAAGAAAATGGTACCGAGCCCATAAAATGTTACAGGTCTCAGACTTGGAACATGGTTGAAAGAAAAAAGAAACACGAAGCTCAAATACAAGGTTTGGAAGAGTAGAAAGGCCAGGAGTTGGATGCCGGAAGACGAAGAGAGGCAGAAACCTTCGCAGTCACTAAGGGCACTGATGGTCATGCGTGCTGCATTGCTGTTTTCAGGGCTGGCCATTTGCTTCTATAAATAGCTCTGAAAACACACTGTGGCTGTGCCCACAAGAATGGAGACGCTCTAAGGAGACATTTGTCCTCCTCCCTTTGGACAGCAGCCTAAACAAGGGTTCCCAAGAAATTAGAATTTCCCCGAAAGTATCATGCAGAGAGAAGCTGCAGCCGGAAATGAAGGCTGTCTCCCAGAAGGCATACCGCACAGTTCTGGCAACCTGTCAGAACCCTTTGTGGCAGAGTACCCTGAAGGTAGACTTGGGGCAGGGGGGAGGGGAGGAGGGTGTTTACCGGACCTCTTGGCTCCTCCTCTTCCAAGTCTTGCCACACTGAATAAATTTTCATTTTCAGCTTTTCACTATTACTTTGTTTATTCATTGGCTTGTTGAGGGCAGATGGCTGAGCCTGCATTGCTCGGGCGGGCACAGCCTAATCTCTGACCTTATGGCTCTGCTAACATCACCAACACATGGATTATTTTGGTGGAGCATTTCCCATTGATGTGGAATCAGGGATGACTAAATAGGAAGATGATCCTAAGAAGAGCAGGATGTGGGACACAGACCAGTAATTCCAGCACTTAGGGGGCTGAGGCAGGAGGACCAGATCATGCATTCGAGGCTAGCCTGAGCTACATAGCCAGACCTTATTTCAAATAAAAAGGGATAAAGAAAAGGGCAGGAAGAGAGAGAGAAAAAGGGAAAGAGAGAGAGAGAGAGAGAAGAAAGGGAGGAGAAGGAGAAAAGGAGGAGAGGAGGAAGAGAAAGAGGTGTCAGCTAATAATAATTAAAAATAATTCATTTAGAAATGCCAATAGTAAATTGTTGCTTCACAAATGAAGTCTTCATTTGCCGGATAATTCTGTGTATATGAAACAAAGAAGCGATTAATGGTTTTCTCCAAAGACAACTACATCTTCTGGTGGAATTCAAAGTGCTTAAAACTTAAGTTTCTAATGTTCTGGCTCACACAAATCTCTCCGAGTGCACAAATAAGTGGGCGCCCCACGGAAAGAGGCAGTAACTGCAAAGACTGACTGACCTCAGAACTTCAAAGATACTGAGGGGTTGGAATGTTTCGAGTCCAGAGCCAAACCATCTGGGGCCATCTCTACTCTCTTTAACAGCCACTTACTGCCATTTAGGTCCTTTATACATGACCTAATATCTCTGTGACCTTAGGAGAAGGTCAGGTGCGCAAATAAACCCCTTGTTTCTGCAACCAAAAGACTCAGACTACATCAGCCTCAGAGGTCTGACCCGAGACCCTCCAATGTCTCCGTGACATTTCTAACTTGATGTTTCCACCAGCGTGCTTGAAAGGTGTCTTGATTTTTTGACTTTCTTTGTTCTGTTGACATAAAAACGAGACTAAACTGCTACCATATTGGAGCATGGAGTTTGAGAAAGCCCGACTTTGTGTTTCCAGGCCATGATCACTCATGTTTGGTTCTATTATAATAAACTATTTCTAATTCCCTTTTTGTAGACAATAGTATTTCAGAAAGGTGTCAAACTAGCTGAGGGCTGTGCTCTCTGTGGCACAGGAGTCGTCTTCTGAACCGTGCAGCCTGAAGCCACTCTGGCCACATAGCCAGCAGCTGCTCTCTGCTCCAGTGCGTCATAAAGGTCAAGTGTGAAAAGTGCAGGGCATTTTCAGATGCTGCACTTGCATGCCTAATTCAAATGCTTATTTCTAGTTTTGGTTCATTTACCTGTTGTAAAGCTATTCCATTTTTCTTCCTTGACAATAGCTTCTGTGTGTTCCTTTTGAGATGCCGGAGAACCCTTTAGCTCCAGGCTGTGTGCACATCCTCAGCCTTATTTTCTAAGTTGCCCAAGCTTGGGGCCTGCGGTCCGCTCCATCTCAGCCTTCCAAGTAACTGGTAGTGAAGTCTGGGTCCCAGTAACAGATGGCAGTGTTCAAAAGAAAACTCATTTTCTGGGGTGGGAGATGTGGCTCAATGGTTAGGTGCACTCGCTGATCTTGCAGAGGACCAGGTTTCCGTCTCCAGCACGCAAGTGAGGGCTCATAATCATCCGTAGCTCCAGTTCCAGGGAAGCCAACATTCTCTTCTGGCTCCTATGGGCACTGACTATGTGTGGTACTTATGCATAGACACAGGCAATACACCCAAGCATATTAAATAAAAATAAGTAAATCTTTAAAATTAAAAAAGGTTTCATTTTAATTTAAAAAGTCTTTTTCCAAATCCCCAGATTGAATGCAAATATATAAATAACAGTAACTAAATCACATCCTGTACATATTTTCAAGGAATGAAAGAGGTTTCCAGTGGCCTGCAACACCCACCCCCCACCCCAACTTTGATAGTTTTCTGGCAAATATTTAACATCAAGACAGATGAAAATGAAATTTTGATCACAAAACATTGAATAAAGGATTAATAAAGACGTCATTTTTTTTTTTGAAAAATTAAGTTCTTTGCTGGATGACTCCCAGTCACCTGACTTGGATCACCAGCACCCACACGGTGGCTCACAACCACCTGTAACTCCAGGCCCAGGGGATCCGAGGCCTTCTTCAGCCTTCTCGGGCACCAGCGATGCATGTTGCTCACAGACAGGCATGCAGACAAACACCCATGCACATAAAATAAACAAATATTTAAACAAACTGAAGTTACAAAAGCCTGGCCAGAAAGCCTTTCTCTTTGCAATACTGTGTGCTGCATCCATTCCATCTTCTGAATTCACATTGAATCGTCCAGGATTCCACCCAGAAAAGGGCCAGAATTGTACCAATGCTGAAACAGTATTGTGCAATTTCGAAATCTACCACTAGAGGGCAGGTTTTGCTTTATTGTAACTAACCCCATCCACTAGCGATGCAGTAACTAGTCTTGCAGTAACCGCTAATTCAGAAACAGCCAACGGCATACAAAATAAGCGAGGCATGGGGTGCGTGACTTTGGCGGTGAGATAATAAAGAAAGCCAAGCCTTTCTACATGACCTCGTTTACACATTACATCCCAAAGGCATTGCATCGCTGTGGCAAAAAGCACCAATGGCTCCTGGCTTCTCCCCAATAACTGTAGCCCTTCTAACACAGAATACACTCGTCACTATCAGAGCATTGTTGCTGTCTTGTCTTGTTTTGTGTTTTGTTCTGTTTTGTTTTGGAAAGCACTGATATACACTCTGGCTCACAATTTTCCCGAATGTTATTTTCAAGGTTTTACTTAATGACCACAATTAAGTTCACAAGAGTTATTTTCTGCTCCAATTGCTATTATAACCAGAATCAAAGTACTGTCAGTTCTCTGGTAGGTTACCCTTCAGTAAATTCAACCAGTAAAGAACGGAAATTTTACAGGGAACAAAAAAAAGTGCCTCACTGACTATACGCAGACTAGCTCTCCTGATGTCAACATTACCTAAAGAATACCATGCCACAGTTATCTGCCATTTACACTGGGCTAAGAACCATCTAGAGACAGAAAAGCAGGCACGAGGATGTGTGCTCATCACATACCAATGCTAGATGTTTTTATTTAAGGAATTAGAGCATCCATGGGTGGTGGTACCCCGAGACCTCAGGGTCCTGGAACTATTCTGCTACAGATAGCCAGGAATTCGAGTTATCATTTATTTATTTATTCACTTTACATCCTGGTTGGAGCCAGCTCCCTCCTCTCCTCCCAGTTCTGCCCCCACCTTCATCTCACCCCATTCCCCTCCCCTGTTCCCTCCCTACCCCCTCACCCCAGCTCATCAAGTCCCACAGGATCGAGGCTGAGCACATACTCTCTTCCCCTGTGGCCTGTCAAGGCAGTCCCGCCAGGGAGACGTGATCAAAAAGCTGGCAGCAGAGTCCATGTCAGAGACAGCCCCCACTCCCCTTACTAGAAAAACCACATGAAGCCTGAGCTGCCCATCGGCTACATCTATGTAGGGGGCCTAGGTCTAGCCCATGCATGGTCCTTGGTTGCTGCTTCAATCACCACAAGGCCCTCTGGGCCCTGGATAGTTGGCTTTGTTGGTCTTCTTGTGGAGTTCCTGCCACCCTCAGGCCCTTTTCTCTTTCCCCTCACTTTTCCACTAGACTCTCTACACTTCACCCAATGTTTGGCTGTGAGTCTTAGCATCTGCTTCTAACCACTGCTGGGTAGAGCCTCTCAGAGGACAGCCCTGCTAGGCTCCTGTCTGCAAGCACAGCAGAGTATCATTAATAGTGTCAGGGATTGGCTCTCTCCCATGGGGTGGGTCATGGGTTGGGCCAGGCATTGGTTGGACATTCCCTCAATCTCTGTTCTTTCTGCTCTATCTTTATCCCTGCACATCTTGTAGGCAGGGTAAATTTTGGGGTCAAAGTTTTTGTGGTTGTGTTGGTGTTCCCCTCTCTCCACTAGGAGTTGTGTCTAGCTAAAGTGTGTCCTCCTCAGTCTCCATGCCCCCATACAATAAGGACATTTGCTCAACTATGTTCGTAGAGGCTTTATTTAGAATAGCCAGAATCTGGAAACAACCTAGATGTCCCTCAGCCAAAGAATGGGTAAAGAAAATGTGGTACATTTATACAGTGGAATACCACTCAGCTATTAAAAACAAGGAAATTAGAGCCAGGTGTGGTGGTGCACTCCTTTAATCCCAGTACTTGGGAGACAGGGGCAAGCAGATCTCTGTGAGTTCCAGGCCAGCCTGGACTACAAAGTGAGTGCAGGGCAGCTAAGGCTGAGACAGAGAAACCCTGCCTTAAAAAACAAAAACAAAATTCAAAAAACAAAAGCAAACAAACAAAAAAGAAAATCATGATATCTGCAAGCAAACGAGTGAAACTAGAAACGATCATCCTGAGTGAGGTAACCCAGACCCAGAAATACCAATATGTACTCACTTATAAATCTTAACTTTCTGCTTAGTCTCTGTCAGCCATTGCCAAGGGCACGGAAACTCAGCCAGGAACCAGACAGAGCCAAGGCGCACTCTTGTATCAGATCTCATGGAGTCAAACTCACCTCATGCAGGCATCACTCACAACCTGAAGGGTGACTTGTGGTGGAACGTCATGGCAAGATACCATGTTCATCTAGTTCACATCCAAACACACCTAGGACGCTCTGAATGAAAAGCTGTGCTACGACGTTGGTTCATTTAATCACCCAAAAAGCATTTCCAGGAGATTCAGGATGAACAAAGCTCTGACCTTGAGTTTAGCCATTGTGTTGAGGATGGCAACAATCCTCCATCAGGCAGAGGCCTGTGCTTTCTGAGTAAGGCGAGATGTTTAGCTAGAAAGTCAACAGAGGGGTACTAAAGGATGCACCAGCTGACCTCTAATCAAGTCCAAACGAGTACCACACAGCCACCACCTCTAACTTCCTGCTGGAATCTTCCAGCAGGATGGCTGCCTTGAGGCTTGGCAGATCTCCCTAGGATCCCTGGCTTTGAGGCTCTCCCTGCAGAACTGGCAAGCTAACATTTGCAGTATCTGTTCTCTGGGGTCAGTGGTGAAGACATCACCTCACCCAGAATGGACCTGCAAGAAATACTGCACACGGGGAGGGTTGGGGTCTCCCTCTGCACCCGTACCATAGCGATCTTAAAACTTCACCCAAGAGGTCAACTGTGCATACAAGATTTTCAGAAGTAAGTATTATATGTGTGACATGTATACGCATTTCAATACACTTGCACTGAGCACCCCAAAGATGGAAATGAGTGCACACAGCTGAGAAGCCAGCAGCCACCACCCCCAAACAGAACAATAGAATGGAAACATTATATTTTTATTTTCCTTCTAAGAAGTTTTCTCCTTGTTTCTTAATATAAGATGAAACATATAAAACTAAACCCGTTTACTGAAAGTATTATAATTAACTATTAAATCCTAAACAAGACGCACATCAAGCAGGGAATGCAGGATCCGGAAGAGAGCTGAGTTCACAAAGAGCGTCCCTGGTTGGACCTAGTTTCGCCTTAGGATGCCTGCTTCATGAAAATGGTCTGTGGAAAGTGCAGTTCATGCGCGCTTCTCCCATCCTGAGCGTGTAAACATCTTAAGTGATTTGTTCCTCTTCCTTAAGGTTGGCTGTGTCTCTGTCACTGAGAAGAATGCACCGAAGTGCTCAGTGACATTTTCTGAGTTTATTTGCATAATATTCAATATAAGTAAATACCAGCTCCTTACTGTGTAAATTTATCCTACCTTTGGAGTTGTTAAAAAGGCATTCCTAATTGATTTATTATGAGGTCAAAAATTGTATTCCTCTTATATAGAGTACAAAATTAGAAAATTGTTTCTTTTAGGAAAGCATAAACGTGATGTTTATTAAAGGTTCCATGTGCTCTAGATAAAAGAAGCTGAGTGTAGATGATTTTTATTTATCTCTATTTCTGACACAACTCGCTTTAATAAAATCTTACGATGATATGGCATATGAGAATTTTGATATGCCTGAAAGGTAAGGTAGCAGTGGTTATTATTCATAAATGCTCACCTTTAAAAACCTGATTTCCCATGGTACTTTTAATATATAATTGATTTATACATAACTTTTCAAGAGCGTGGCTACCATGCACAATTTTATCTTCATTTTAGCATTTTCCTTCCACTTTAGAAGTAGGATATGAGAATATGTAACCAACAACCCTGAACTCAGAACATAGACTTTCCAGGAAGGTCCATGTGAATGACCATTGTTTGGGTTCCGTGAACACTGCGAAGAGCGGGACGCAGATACATGTATGTGCGCGAGCTGGTGCCCAAGCCGACCTTCTCTCCATGGAGGATGCTGGGGTTATCTCGAGTGGCTTTGCTGAGTCTTCTCTGGGCTATCCTGTAACTTCACGAGACTTGGACTCGAATTCCATTCCATCTGGGCATTTTCCCTTTGTCATCCCAAGGAAATCGCACTGGTTCTTGGTACCTTGTGCACCTGTTTGCCTCCCGCCACTCACCCTTGCTCCCGGTGGCTTCAGAGACCTCTGACCTGCATGCTCCACTTACACATGCCCAAGTCAGCAGAAAGGGGGCAAAACAAGCCAAGAGTGGGGCGCCTTGAACTTCACCCTCATTCCTGATACACATATGCCAGATACTCAACAGATGGATTTTACCTTAAATTTCGCTTTGTTTGTTTTTCCTTGGAGACATAGTGTACTCATCCTGGGATTCAGAACACTGGCTATCTTCTAGGAGACTCATGGCCAATACCCAGCACCCGCATGTCTGTAACTCCAATCAGGGGAGGAGAGAGGAAGGGGGAGAGACCTCCTTTTAACCACTGCAGGCACTGCTTGAACATGGTACCCACACATGCACACAAAGTACCCAAACACATAAGAGGGCAATTTATCATGGTGATCCCCACTTCTGAGTGGTTGTATGTTACTGATATTTCAAGTCAGAGACCCATGAGGTGCAGAGGCTACAGGATGCAGTGGTGAACGTCTGCCATGCCAGCACATGCAAAGGAAGTGTGGAGACAGAAGAGTCTGCCAAGCGCTGAGAGGTCAGCTAGGCTGCAGTATGCAGGGCAGAAACAAGAGCGGCCCTGCCTCACAAACAAGGTGGAAGAGAAGACAAGAGCTGCCCCACAAAAGCTGTCCTCTAGCCTACGCACAAGTAAGTAAATAAATAAATTTTGCAAAGCATTCAAGCCAGGTGTCCTGGGGCTCATGCCTCTAATTTCCACTCCTGGGAGGCTAGCAGGTGATTCTGCCTCCAGGCCTCATCTCCATAGATGTGCTGGCATTACAGGGGTGCACCACTGTATCCTGTCGTTACATTGTTTTCAGGATCAAACTCAGGTCACCAGGCTCATGGCAAGTGGCTTTACCCACCTCAAGGGACTCTGACTTGAAATATCAGTAACATTTAATCTCTCAGAAGTGGGGACCACCATGATAAATTTACTTTTTATGTGTTTAGGTACTTTGTCTGCATGTATGTCTGTGTACCATGTCCAAACAGTACCTATGGAGGCTAAAAGAAGGTGCGCGCGCGCGCGCACACACACACACACACACACACACACACACAAACACCGGGACTGACGTTACAGACATGCGGGTACTACAGATTGACAATGGTTCTCCTAAAAAGCAGCCAGTGCTCTGAGCCACTGAGCCATTTCTCCAGGACCAATCATGATAAACCTAAACAGCATCTTAGTAATTAACACATGAAGCATCCCTATTTTTCATGATCAGATAATCTCTTAGCAGAGTGTGGCCCTTTAGTTCTAAATTGCCATAGTTTGAATAGATGCTTTGCTTCAGGATGACATGCCTTGGTTGCCTAATACTCTTGAATACTTGCCTCTACAGCACCGCATTAATGCACTGACAGCCAGTTCTTACAAATAACACAATGAACTGTCACGAATGACACTGTGTGTGAGGCTACCTAATAAAGGAGTGGGATCAGCATCAGTGAAATGAGATCTCACAGCTGTGGGGGCTCTTACTGAGTTGTCTCGTGATCTGTCTCCTGCAGTCAGCCTTCCCTGCAAAAGCATGACTCTATCCATGAGCTAGCCTGGGTTCTATGCCAATGACTGAGGACACTAGAATTACCCGCTCCTCAGCTTATTTGTCCCACAGAGTCAACACTTACTCAGCTATCGGATCTCGTAGAAAGCCCACCATCAAGAATGGCAACTTTAAACTAAATTTTGCGTAAAGCTCAACTCATTAAAGACTGAATTGAAGCCTCATCTGTTCATTGTTTATCCTATATAGAACATAAAGACTTTTCTTAATCACCATGGCTGGGGAAAAAAAATGTGGGAAAAACAAAGCCAACGGCAGATGAAGTCGAGAGAACTTAGGCTAGGCTAGTCTTTAACTAAAAGGAATGTTGGTGGTGAGTAAGTGGTGACGCCCTACTGTGCTTTGGACAAAGGCTGAGTGTATTCTACCCTCTCCAGACTGGACATGGTCTGAGAGTGTGTCCCACCACCCCAGGCAGGACATGGTCTGTGTGTGCTTCCCCAACTCCAACTCAAAGATTAAAATCCAACCCCCAACATGAAGAATTAAGAAGGCAAAACTGATTTAGATGTGGGAAAGTAATTAGGATTCAATGTGGCCATCAGCATGAAGGCCCTGACTGAGTTCTGATAGGTTCTATAAAAAGAGGGAGAGTGACCAGATAGACACCCACAATCCTTCATTCTCGCCATGTGATCTGTGTGATGATCTACACCACCTTGGGATTCTTTCAACAACACAGTTACCACATTCAGCACCTTGTCTCTGAACCTATAAAACAGCGACTAGGAAAAACACACAATGTCTTTTCTTTAGGAAGTTAGCTTGTTCCGTGTGTCTCAACATAATAGTGAAATGATAGCAAACACACTTCCCACAAACACTGTTTCCTGATCTCAAAATACACTTATCTGCAAGTTTAAATAAATCCACTCAATGTTTTTGTTGGTTTGGGTGGTGGTGATGATGGTGGTGGTGGTGGTGATTTGAGGCATAAAGTTATTGTGTGATTCAAATGCTGATTTCTGTAAGCCCCTCCCCCCATTTCTGGTTGCAATCCTTGTTCTGAGAATCTCTTATTTCAATGTTGTTTAAACACTGTTCCCCAATTGTCACCTGATATGTCAATAAAGCAGCTTACAGCCAATCATTGAGAAGGGGAGAGAACAGGGTTGCATATCTTGCCAGCCAGGGAGGAGGAGTTAGAAGAAGTGGAGGATTCAGCAAGGGATTCGGCCACAGGCAGAGGTGCAGGAGAGATGAGGAAAGATGCTTCAGCTAGAGCAAAGAAAGAACTAAAAAAAAAAAAAACAAACAAACAAACAAACAAACAAACAAACAACAACAACAAAAAAAAACCAAAAAGTAACTTGGGGATTTTGTCAAAGACCGAGTCAAGATAACATAGAGGGATAAGAAAAGACTTAAACTGCTCAAGAGTGTGTTGTAAAACCTTATAAATAAATATAAAAGAGTCTCAATTATTTGTATGATAGCCAGGTTAAGAGAGGAACTAAGAAACAAACACAGTTTTATAAAAATAACTGTAACAGGTACAGTGATGGTGATGGTGGTGGTGGTGGTCATGGTGGTGGTGGTGGTGGTGGTGGTGGTCATGGTAGTGGTGGTCATGGTGGTGGTGGTGGTGGTGGTGGTCATGGTGGTGGTGCTGGTGGTGGTGGTAGTCATGGTGGTGGTTGGAGGTGCTTTGAGAACAGAAAGACACTGAGCCAGTATAAGGACTTTTATTCAGGGGTCACAGATAGCTAGCCACCTCTTACATTGACGATGGTGATAGACCCAAGCATTTTGACTGCATGCAGTAAGCAAAGCATCATCTACAGCTACCGCTATGGCTACATATCTTCTGTTGGGGCTTCAGCGTCACTAGGAATAGCGCATGCTCAAGATCTTCACCTAAAAGGGTCAGTGAGGTTGTATTTAGATACCGCCTAGGTCAGGACTGTGGCTTGGGTAGCCTCCTCACTGGGCGCTCTAGGCTTCATCCATGTATCTCTTGCTGCTTAGACCCGTCTCCATTAAGGGTGCGTATCCTTTGCGAAGCCTTTTGTATTGAAGGAAGGCCAGCATCCCCAAGAGACCGACGAACACAGCCAGTGTTGCAGTGACCACTGAGAGGGTTGTGCTCCAAACTGGAGCTTCCCCCACTGAAACAAAAGCAGACAAGAACGTTCTACAGTTATAGTTCCATCATCAGCCAAACACTCCTAAAACATGAAAAATACTCCCCTTTCCCGTGTACTTTTGTTTATAAAACAAAACTACCCTTGCTAGGATTTATTTTCTTTTCCCCTCCGCTGTTTATCATATCCACAACTATTTCTCAAGGTAGCAATTGTTTATTCCATTTTATAAATCTGCTATAATAAACAATTCAATGCAGAACAAAACCTCTGAGGCGACACATAACTGCTTTTGTAAGTTAGAACGCCCCCTGTAGGCAGGAGAGCTAAGATGATCTTTGGGAGCGGCTAAATGAACTACTCACAGTGGGAAATCCCGCTGTTCTCTCTGCCCTGTGGCAGCACATAAGCATGTAAGAGACAGGTGGGCGCCCCTGACAGGAGCATGCACCAGCAAGAGGCAGATCTCTTTGGATCCATTTAAATAACGATGAACAAAACCTAAGCCTCTCACATGGTAGATCTAATCTTCTCCTCGCACTTTACAGCTCTCTTCCGTGAAGTTGATGCGTTTTTAAAATATTTACGCCCAAGTGACATTTCTTTAAAAGATGCCAGATGCTGTAGAAGAGCAGTCCCTCCGTGCCACCTTGTCTTTCCACACCTGACCCTCATCCAAAGGACAGATCACCTCCCGTCCTCCACTCCCACTGAGGGCCGGGGCCATCTTGCCTGTATCCCTTCAGGGTTTTCTCTCTCCTTTCCTGGTAGAATCCAGCAGTACTTGTTACTATTTGTAACTTCTTTTTCTTTTCATAATATTTTTATTAATTCTTTGAGTATTTCATGCATCGTGGTCTGGCATTTATTTACTTTCAACCCTTTCTCCTAGCTCCTTTCAGAACTACCCTCTACTTACCCACCCACCCCCAGCTTCATGTCCTTTAAACAAATTAAGCACTGATTCCAATTTGTAATGTTCATTCCCCTGGGCTTGGGCTGGTCCACTGGAGCATAGCCGACATATCAGGGTCCACACTCTTAGAAAACTGTCTCTCTCGGGCACCCCCAAAAGTCATCGATTGTCAGCAGGGCCTTGGTTATGGTCGAGGGCCTGTGAGACTACCCCCATGCAGTGCCAACCTGTAGGGTAGCTTGATCTTGTGCAGCTTCTGCACAGGCCTTTTATGAGCTGGTTACTGCTTCTTTAAACATGAAGTCCTGCCAGGCATATTGTCACACGCCTCTAATCCCAGGACTTGGGAGGCAGAGGCAAGAAGCTGTCTGTGAGTTTGAAGTCTAGCCTGATCTACAGAGAACATAGCAAGTTCCAGGCTACACAAAGCAAATGCTGAGATCCTGTCTCAAAAACAAACCAACAAACTGATGGTTTTCATTCTGCCATTGCTTTAATGAGACACCAAAAATGGCTGCCTCTTATTGACCAAATCCTGTTTGCCTTTACAGAAAAATATTTTTTAAATTATGGTAAGATACATATAATATAGATTTTTACCATCGTAGTTATTTTAATGCAGTTTGATAGTATTAAAGTGTCTTCACGTTTATATGTGACTGTCATTCCCGTTGCTCATAGAACATTTCTTGGTTTTGTTGTTTTGTTTTGTTTTGTTTGTTTGTTTGTTTGGGTTTGGGTTTGGTTTTGTTGTTTTGTTTTGTTTTGTTTTGTTTGTTTGTTTGGGTTTGGGTTTGGTTTTGTTGTTTTGTTTTGTTTGTTTGGGTTTGGGTTTGGTTTTGTT
>NC_140501.1:6084983-6172483 GCF_964271855.1 Acomys minous | reverse complement strand
CCTGAGGGATTAGGGATTAGGCTTTCAGTATTGCAATGAGGGGAGCCACAGGCTAAACCAAAATATGAGATACAGAAGTGTCAAGAGATTTGGCCAAAAGCACACAGCTGGCAGATGATGGAGCAAGAGTTTGAACTCAGGAAACCAAGCTATAAAGCCAGGGCTCATTTTATAATAAATGTTTAACTTACCTTTAATTCTATGTATGTACCTGCGCCTGAAGGCTGGGAAGTGTGCACATGTACACTAAGGTGCCTGCAGAAACAGCAGACCCACTGATGCTGGGGTCATAAGGCAGCTGTGGACCACCCGACGTGGGTGTTAATCCTGGCTGTGTGCAAAAGCAGTACACACTCTCACTGCTGAGCCATCTCTCCATCCCATCCTCATCCCTTTAAAGCCAGAGGGTTTTTTTAAAGATTTTATTTATTTATGTATATGAGTCCTCTATCTGCATGTACACCCGCATCCCAGAAGAGGGCACTAGAGGGTATAGATGGTTGTGAGCCACCATATGGTTGCTGGGAATTGAACTCAGGACCTCCGGAAGAGCAGAGTGCTCTTAATAGCTGAGCCATCTCTCCAGCCCTCCGAGTTCTTTATTGTTTGGTTGGCTTTGGTTTGGGTTTTTTGAGACAGAGTTTCTCTGTGTAGCCTTGGCTGTCCTGGAACTCACTCTGTCGACCAGGCTAGTCTCAGACTAAGAGATCTGCCTGCCTCTGCCTCTCAAGTACTGGGATTAAATGTGTGCTAAAGCCAGAATTCTTAAACCACATATTGCTTTTTTCCATGCAATAACTCACACTGTGCTTTAATCATCCATCTAACTCTAAGGACCATCCACAATAAGAATTAGTTTTCAGGTGTACCCTCAAGAGTGAGGAGGAGAAAGGATAGAATTTGACTTTGGAGTTCCTAGGCTGTTTATGTGAACTTTTATGATCTCTGAGTCCAAGTCAGAGATAAAATTATGATTAGAAAAAAAGACAAGAAAGATGTGCTGTCTGTGCTGCAAGAGGCTTAAGAACTTGTAGCAATGCAGTCGAACCCTCCCAGTGCAGAGCATATCATTACAAAAGCAGACAAAACTCTAAAGCAATTTATAATTGGCAGAGATAAAAGAAAGGAGAAAAAATAATGAAAGACAATAAGTCTCATAAGGGCCATAAAACATACAATAAATGCTCTAGTAGGAGCAGCATAGAGAGCACCCCATTTACAGAAGGCAATAAAAGAGGGGAGCAGTGTGTTCTGAACATGCAAAGAATACAGTAAACAGGCTGCAAGTCGTAACCTATCCAAAGGCTACAAAGGGAAACAGTGGAGCCCACACAGTGGGTGCTAACGCTGTGCGTGCTGCTCCTCGGCAAGAAATCTTGTGCTGTTTCGGGGACACTAATTGTATCTTTGTTAGACACAAGCTGGAAATTAACTTGGGCATTATTGCTGAAATAGCCAAACGTTATTTCAGGGTGAGACATGAGGAGCAGAAGTCAAGCAAACATATTATTACTATGATCAACCTTTACCCACTACCCAGAGACATAACTGAGGCTTAGTATTAAAAATTTAGCATTTAAGAAATCACGTGACACATTTTTTTTTTTTTTTTGCACAGCTCTCTTTTGCTTTGCTCTAGTAAAATAAGGCAAGGTACAAGAAATGAGGAGGGAATACTAAGTCTCAACTCAGAAGCACTTGAAGAAAAATGTGAGCACACGGCTGAAAATCGTCTTAATGTAGCCCTTGCAGGAGAAAGCAGCCGCTGACACACCTTGTTCTCACAGGCAAGAAAATGCCACAGAATGCGCATAAGGGTGAGGCTACACCGAAGGGCTAATGCCTAATAAATTCAGGTTCTTGCCACAGTGGAGAAGAGAGAAGCACCTCTGCCATAACTGGCTTTTCTCCAGCTGCAAACAGATGCAGACATTATCAAAGACCAGCTCACAACCCGGCCCTCCAGAAGACATCCCTTACCATCAGAGCAGATCGTCTGATGCTAGCACTTAACTCTTAGAGGTTCTAGACTTGGAACTCGGAGGTAAGTTCAGATATGGTTGTTTAAAAGTCA
The DNA here is from genome assembly GCF_964271855.1 of Acomys minous. Classification (NCBI taxonomy): domain Eukaryota; kingdom Metazoa; phylum Chordata; class Mammalia; order Rodentia; family Muridae; genus Acomys; species Acomys minous. The sequence continues at coordinate 6,170,409 of NC_140501.1, read as the reverse complement.
CAAAGCAAACTTGGGTATGAGTACACAGGCACTGCGCTCTAAAGCTTAATGTGAAAGACATCAAAACAAAAATGCCTTCTCAAACATATTTCATATTATATGTAGTGGCGCAGCATGCCTTTAATCCCTGCCCTAGGGAGGCAGAGGCAGTCAGATCTCTGTGAGTTCTGGTCCAGCCTAGTCTACATCAACCCTGCCTCACAAACAAAACTGTATTTAATCACCTTGTTATTTCATAGGTTTTTTTTTTTTTCAATTCTTGCCTTGTTCTACCAAGGACCTGAAGCAATGTATAATGAGAATGCTGTTTTCACATTTCCCAAAATAAGCGGTATAGAACATGCTTGCAGTAGTTAAAGAGCACCCGGACTTCCTCCTGTGTGGCTGAGCTGTGCCACAGGGAACACAGCTCAGTGGGGGACAAGAAACAAGAATGCACATGCCTTCCCTTAGCTCAGGGCAGAGTAACCCCTAACCTGACTGTTTTGGCTGGAAGCTGTAGGCCTTGGCAAGACAGCAGGTCATAATGGTGGGGTGATTGTGGATAGGATTAGTTTCCCCATAGAGGAGACAGCAGAGAACACTCTCTGTCAGCCATGTGAAGACACAACAGCAAGAATAACAGCACCACAGCCTTCTGTGACCACGAGGCAGGTCCTCACCACACTCTGATGCTTTCACAGTGAACTTCCTAATGTCGGCTCAAGCCTGGCCCCTGGCATTGTTACAGCATCCTAAGTGGAAAAACAACTGTAGTGGAAAGAACATTTGAGTGTTAAAAGGGTGAGTAAAATGGCTCAGTGGGTAAGTTCAAACCCCGTGACCCACACTGTGGAAGGAGACATCTGACTCAGCAAGTTGTCATCTGGCCATCGTACGCTACAGGGCACATGCTTGTGCACATATACAAACACAAAATAAATAAATACAATTTTTTAAGGCACAGAATGTCTGAGAAAGACATCCAATGTTAGTCTGTGTTAATTCAGAACATGGCTTTTCTGGCAAGACATCACATCCAAAGTCCTTCTAGGTCTATGTGATCTGGATGGAATACAAACACACTTTTAATCCAGGAGACAGAGACAAACAGATCTGAGTTCAAGGCCAGCCTGGTATAGAGCAAGTATCAGGTAATATAAAACTTGGATCCAGGCGTGGAGGTACATGCCTTTAATCCCAAATGAAGGTAAAATTAACTTGTAGAACAAAACACCTATGTTTGAAAGTGATGTCTAATTGAGTAGCAGAAAAGGTGACCAATCAGAGAATATTTGACAAAATAGGATACGCCCAACTCTCTTGAGCAGAGAGAGGAAAGGGAAGCTACTTAAGAGGCAATTTTTCAGAGAGAGGAGGCAGTTTTACCAGGACTGTAAGAGAAAAATGAGAGAATTCAAGTCAAGATTGAATGAGCCAGAAAAATGAGAAGAATCCAGAAGATTAGAGCAGATTGCTGAGTTAGTTTGAGGCCAAGCAGAGCAATTCCAGGCTGAGAGAGAAGCCAGATTAAATTAGTCAGCTGGGAGAGGAGTTTGAGCCAGAACAGCTGAGTTGAAGCAGCAGCCCAAAGCTCAGAAAGAACAAGTAAGGGTGAGCTTATTAAGCAGTAAGTCTCAGAGGCTAAAACATTCCAGGCCTAGGTTAGATTGTACGGCAGCTAAACGCTCCCAGGACTAGGCCTAGGTTAGCAGTCAGCCTCCCAGACAACAAGAGAAGAAAATATACTTTTACATTGTGGCCTTCACATGCACCCATATGGACACACACACACACACACACACACACACACACACACACACACACACACACACACGGTGGAGGATGTATGTTTCTCTGTCATTGAGAAGCAGTTTTATCTGAAAATAAAAACATTCTCCTACTTAAATTAGTATAATGATGAGACCAGAGAGACTGCCCAGTGGATAAGAGCATGCATTGCTCTTAGAGAGGACCTTGGTCCACTACCCAGCATTTACACAGTGGCCCAGAAGTGCCTGTAGCTTCATGGAATCTGACACTCTCTGTTGACCTCCAAAAACATCAAAATGCACACAGCGCACAGACATACCTGCAGGTACTCACACATACACATGAAAAATAAAATAATCATTAAATTAAATGTGCACAATGGTACTATATATGAAATATATGTATGAAAATATTTATACATATATACCTACAGAGATTGTATGTAATATGGATGACATGTAAAGGAAACTGGCAATTTAATAGTTAACTCCTTGAGGGGAAAATATTTATGACTTTGAAAATTCTGAGGAGACACAAAGATTAGGTGCAACGGGCTTCTGCTATTACTGCGCCAACTTTCAAAGAGGTGGCCAGCTCAACAAGCATCCTGAGTGGAGGCGGAAGAGAGAGTGCGGTGGTGGTGGCGGGATCCAGGCTGCCCGGAGCCAACCCCAATCATCAAAACCCTGGGAGAAGGGAAATGAAGTTGATGCTAGACCATCCTAGTTGTGCCCATAAATTATGGCTCTCCACTAGGGTCATACTTTACCCAACCAATAAGGAAGTACATTTAATTCAGTCCTTGGTACCAACTTAGCTCTCAACAGTATGTTCTAATACTTACAAAGCCTAGTGTTGAAAAAAAAGAAGCATTTAGCATCTACCAAAGTAACACTCCCAGACAGAACCCACCCTTGCCAGAGGTGGTCAGCCATCCTCGCTGGTACTTCAGCTTTTCTAGAATTCACTCAGACACGATGCTGCTTAAGAGGTAGTGACTGTGTGTCGGTTCATTAAGCTGCATATTTAAAAAGTCCACACCGCATTTATGAAGCATAAATACAGTAAAACCCAATGGCCTCATCTTTTCAAAAGCCATGAAAAATTATTCAGACATGCCCTTCACCAATTAGTGCTAAGTCTGCTTAGCGTGACCTAACAACGCTAAATTAGCCAATTGTGATGGGATCAAGTTAAGAACTGTCTGGGCTGACAAAGGCAATCGTTGGAAGAATAACATGGAGAAAATCCATGGTTGGAAACTCTGAGTCAGCCCTTTCTTGTTGATGGGCAGATGCCTCAGCTTCCCTGAGCCTTACGTTCTCCACGTTTCAAACGAGGAGGACAGTTTAACACAAAGAGCTTCATGAGGTTAAAATATTATATTGTTTGTATTCACATCTCTAGAATAGGAACTGTCACTGAAAAAATGCTTAATAATGAACAACATTTTAATAACAGAAAACAAAGTGGAAAAGTGGGTTTGGAGGGCTGAGCCCAGAACCCATGCCTGGGAGGCACACGCTCTACTAAGAAAAAGGCACTGTGCATGTAAGGCCCAAGCTTGATGTGGTGTCAAAAACCACACCAGACTCTCAGAATCTAACAGTAAGTCAATAAAATGAAAAAATTTTAAACTATGTGAACACATTATTAGGTTTTCCATTAAAAATCTCAAGACAGGATCTGCCATCTGGGGTGGAGGCACCACCAAGATGCAGATTTGTGTGAAGACCCTTATGGGGAAGACCATCACAGTCAAGGTTGAACCCTCAGATACTGTAGAAAAAAATGCAAAGGCCAAGATGCAGGATAAGGAAGAAATTCCTCCGCACCAGCAGAGTTTGGTCTTGGCTGGTAAGCAGCTGAGCGATGGCCGCACTTTGTCAGACTACAACTCAAAAGACGCCCACCCTTTACCTGTGTTGAGACCTCGTGATGGTGCTAAGAAAAGGACGAATAAGTCTTACTCCATCCCCAAGAAGAGGAAGCAGAAGAGAAAGAAGGTGAAGTTGGCTGTGCTGAAGTACTATCAGGTGGATGAAAATGGCAAAAATTAGTCCACTTCGTCTGATGAGTGTAGTGCTTGAGTGTTCATGGCTGGCCACGTTGACAGACATTACTGTGGCAAGTGTTGTCTGAATTACTATTTCAACAAGCCAGAAGACAAGTAGTTGTGTATCAGTTAATAAAAAGAAGGAACTGGAAAAACAAAACAAAACAAAACAAAACCTCAAGACAAAGAATGTTGTTGTTTGTTAGTCACTTAGAGAACAAAATAATCTCACCAAGTCTGACTCACTCTATTGGATATTTGTGATTTTTTTTTAATTGTATAGAAATCATGATGTGCCAGATGTGGTGGCACATGGTTTTTACCAGGGAGGCAGAGGCAGGTTGATCATTTTAAGTTCAAGGCCAGCCTGGTCTATAAAGAGAGTCCACAACAGCTAAGGCTACACAGAGAAACCCTGTCTCCAAAAAATAAAAAAAATAAAAAAAATAAAATAACAACAACAAAAATAAATCATGATGAAATGAACACACAGGTCACATAAAAGTAAATGTTAGCAAGAATTTTAAATACATAGAAAAGATCCTGAGCTTCATTTATAAGAGAAATTCAAATTAAAACTTCTTCACCTGCCAGTTAACAAAGAGGAAAAGGCAAGACAACAGAGGTACAGAGATGATAATGACAAAAGGAGAGACCAGCAGTGAGGGTGACTCTGCTACACGGGAGTTAGGAGGGGGTGTCCTTCTGCCTTCTGGGGCAACTCAGGACTTTTATCTAATGTCCCTCACTTTATCTATCCTTCCCTCCGAGGAGTACACCCTGTCAGCTCACCTTACCTGTCCTACGTTATTTATCACAATACTGTTTGTAAGTCAGCAGATTAGAAACTGCTAAATGCCTGCTGTGACTTCCATGTGGTTTGTCCCCATCAAAACTCATGTTGAATTTTAATTCCCAGTGTAAAGGTGTTGAGTGGTAGCAGGAACCAAGTGAATAGGTCATGAGGGACCAGTCTCCTGAGTGAATGACTGGGCTGCCTAACAGGACCCACGTCCAACCATTAGAGCAGGCTATTGTTGATGTGCACTTGGCTTCCCCAGATCGCTGCTTCTTCTCATGAGAAGTGGTTTCTTGCTGTCTGTCTTCACCATGGCTTTACACTACACAAGGCCTTCAAGCCTGGACCTCAGACCTTTGGGGCATGAGCTAAATAAACCTTTCGTGTATAACTTACCTAACCTCAGAATTTCTGTTATTGCCCACCTACAGGAGACTGCTTCAGCTTTTGATGATAAATCTGTACAGCAGATCGCCAACCAACCAGGATAAACGGAAAGAGAGTAGCCCTTACTAAAGGGCTGTGGTGGCATGGAAGGGAACTAAAAAGGAAGTAGGGATGGAGGGAGAGGAGAAAATAAGGGGAAATAAAGGAAAGAAGAGGGGAGGGGAGGAAAGAGACGGGTCTGTAGTATATTTCCATTTAGTTGAGTGTGTAACCTATTTGTGTCTATGTTTATAAAAATATATCTAGAGAAAAAATGGCAACAGTGGCTGAAAGATAATAATGATACAGAGGCTTCATTTAGACATTTTCCATTGTCAACCTCTCATGCACACTAACAACTTTAAGATTCATCATTTTAGGGAGGGTTGGGAGTATAGCCCAGTGGCAGAGCATGAGATCAGCAAGCACGCAACCCCGCATTCAATCCCCAGGACCAAATGAAATTGAAAAACTAAGAAACCATGTAACAACTGTGTAATTAAGTGGACTAAGTAGAAATATATTATATGCCATTAACATAATTGCTATTTATACAACTTGAACATAAAAGAAAGCAAGTATAAAATATGAAATAGGGGCTGGAGAGGTGGCTCAGTGGTTAAGAGTGCTTGCTAGTCTTGCAGAAGACCTGGGTTCAGTTTCTAGCACCCACAGGCATTCACAGGCTGTAACTCCGGGTTTCCAGTGCCCCCTTCTGGTCTCCATGGACATTGCATGCGCATGATTCAAATATGAATCAGCAGGTAACATATGCACATGAATTAAATTTTCACATTTAAAACCTGAAAATGTAATTATAGCATTTTAAATTATGTTTAAACCTTCAGAGATGGCCCAGTGGGTAAAGTGCTTTCTACACAAGCTTGAGAACCTAGTTCAGGTCCCCTGAACCCACATAAAAAGTCAGGTGCTAACGAGTGCACACTGGTAATTCCAGAGAACTTAGAAACGGATGTGTCCCAGGGCCCCACAGACCAGCCTGCTTAGTTGAGTCATGAGCTCCAGACTTAGCGTGGGAGGGACTCTGTCTAAAATAATAAATGAGAAATATTGAGGCACTCTCTATTAATCTCTGGACTACACGTGCACACAGGCCTGCACTCACATCCGTACACATGCAGACTATCATAGTTAGGTTTTTATTACCTCAGTAAGGAAAAACAACATGTCCGTTTATTTCAGCTTACGGTTGTAGCCCATCATGAGAAGAAGTCAGGGTCTCAAGGCAAGAACTAAAGCAGAGGCCATGGAGAAGTTCTGCTTATTAGCTTACTTCTCCTGCCTAGCTCTGTTTGTTCTCCTGTAAACCCCAGGACTACCTGCCCAAGGGTGGCCCCATCTAATGAGAGCTGAGACTGCCCACATCAACCATCAACCAAGACAATGCCCCACAGGCAAGGCCCTGGGCTACCTTTAGAAGACTTTCTTTTTCCCTCTTTGGAAGTTCCTTCCTCTCAGATAACTGTAACTTATGTCAAGTGACAAAACTAGACGGCAGAGTGGGGTAGGTCATAAGACTGGCTTGGGAGTCTCAGCCCATGAAGAATTACAGTCGATATGGTAAGAAGCAAAGGCCGGAGTCAGCTATTATTATTCCCTAGTCAGCTCTCGGGCTTTCTAAGCAAGCTCTAGAGCTCAGAGCTCAGCACATGTGCCTTGGAAAAAGATAACTCTGAAGCCACAAGGAGATGCCACTTGCATCCAGCTAGAGGGTTTGTACCCCAGCAGACGGAGGGAAGAGGGCTGGGGAGGCTCTGGGGAAAGGTGAACACTTGCACACTGCTGGTACAAAGTTGGTAAAGTCATGAAGATGAGGACTGAGATTACCGGGTGCTCCCAAACTCCAGGGCAGGGTTTATAGCTAACAGAGATAGTGTGTCAGAGGACGCCTAGAGTTCCTCACCATGCTATTCACGATAGCCAAGATGGGGAAATCAACCTCCATGCACAACAGAGGACTTGACGAAAGGCTGGGAGTATAGCTCAGTGGGTAGGGCTTCATGCCCGCATGTATCCCTGCATTCCATCTCCCAAACCACAACAACATAAAACACAACATTAAATTACATTAAAAAGTGGTGTACATACACAATGGAACACTGTTCAGTTCCTTTTTTTAACATAGGGTCATAGGTAGGCCAGGCCAGCTCTAAAATTACCATGTAGTCAGGGATGGCCTAGAAGCCCTGATCACCTGCCTATGTCCTGAGTGTTGAGATCACAGGCACATTAGCACCATTCCGGACTTCTGTTCAGTCCTTAAGCAGGATGACGTCGGTGAATCTGCAGCACGTCCATGCGGTAGAATAAGCCCAGCAGACAGACTGCCCAGCCCCCTGTTCTAAGATGGCTCCAGGAAAAGCGTCCTGAGGCTCTGGGAAGAAGGTCACTCGTTTCTATCACAGCTTCTTTCTCAGCAGTTAACTATTTCACTTTACAGTGTGCTGGCTTCTCTGTTTCTCAGATTTTCTGGACTATATCTAAATTTAATACAGAAGAGAGCAACACCTAGCTTCCCTGTGGCCTAACCTCATTTCCCATGATAAATGTGTGTGCTGGCTGCAACTCATAAGAATTATTAGAATTTCAGACATTGCTTCGGAGCATTTTTTTCCCCTCCATCTTGATGTTCTTCTTTCTCTTCCCTTTTATTGGGATCCTACACAACTTTGTAGTTCTCTTGCTTGAAAAAATTTCACAAAAATAGTTTTAATAAAAATCAGTATGCAGTGTAGTTGTATAAATTGCCTCATGAATCTGTAATTCCCGAGGCTATAACTCTGTCAACTAAAATAGTTTAACCTAAATCTTGGTACGCAGAGTCATTAAAGCTGAGTTGGCTTCAACACAAAGCTCTTTGTGAACAGCCTTAAGTAGTGTGTGTTCTGAGACAGCGCCAAAGGGCTACCTCCACCTTCAAAGAAAGGCTCTGATTTGCTGTTTTGTTTTATTTTTACTTCATACATAGACAATCATATATTACCAGCCCTCCCCAAAATTTTAATATGGAAGATATTAAAAGTAATAAAGACCAAGACAACTAAATATCTAGTATCCTTGAACTTCATGTAAGCTGCAGTGATTTTTTTTTTTATTAATAAAGTTACCATGTGGGTTCTCACCTAGGACAGGAAGAGTAGGACTACAGAGACATATCCCACAAGCTAGAGCACTAGGATTGTTAAGTTCAGGCCTGGTGTGGGTGACATAGTAAGTCCCTGCTGCAAAATACAGAACAAGAAAGGTAGACGAGAGATTGAGAGTGTGGGGACAGTACTCTATAACTCCAGTGTAAATGAAGAATGTTATTCCCTTAGTTTAAGAGCCAGCAAAGTAAACAAACAAACAAACAAAAACTATGACCTCCTGGGGTTAAGTGAAATAAGAAAAGGGCAGAAAAGTACCGCGTGGGTCTACCGCCAGCTTCTCCGTGTGGCCTTGTACTGGGTCACCACATTCAGTAGTTTGTGCGTTGTCTATGGTCGCTTCCGTGCTTCAGTCAGTGAGGGCTGAGGACACAGCTCAGCATTTACTGAGCATGCCCTAGAGCCCCGGTTCAGCTCCTAGTACCGGTGTAAAAGCTGAAAGCCAGGGACAGGGGCAGAAGCAGAGAAGGAAAGAGCAATAGAAAAGGCAGGAGGGGAGAGAGGGGAGGAGAGTAACCAAGTAGCTACGACCGAGTCTCTCTGGCCTGGAAACCCCAGAAGTTTGCTATTTCTTAGATCAAGCTAAAAGACTTAAGTTAATAGAGATGAGATATGATAGATATTGAATTTCATTCAGAAATTTAGACCCCAAAAGATAGGAAAGACGTTTACTTCAAGTTTGCCAAATACAAATAACCAAATCACTATGAGTGTAACATTTATATAATTCCTGGTTGTCTCATGGTTCTTCCTGCTGTATGTAGTTTGTTCTATTCATGTGTAATAAAATAAGTGTGTATGCTAAGAAGAAAGAAAGAAAGAAAGAAAGAAAGAAAGAAAGAAAGAAAGAAAGAAGTGTTTTTAAAAAAGAAAAATGTAGCCTGTGTCTGTAGGCTTTCCTGGGGTCCATGGGCTACATCACAGAGACAGAATTCCTACAGAAACCCAGCTGCTGACATTGCTTTTCTTTCCTTTAGGATCAGAGGAAGGCTTGTGGTCTCGTGCCCAATTTGCGTATCAGCTGCCTTAGGGCATGAATATCTATCCATACCAGCCAAGAAGAAAACAAAGAACTTCAATTAAGCTTTGGAAATTCAAACCCAGTTCAAACATAATTCTCTCCCATAGACTAGAACAAAAAATATTATTTTTTAATGATAACATTCAAATTATCTCTGGGGTGTCTGAAGCATCATCACATTATCCTGAAGAAAGTTACTTTAATAAGTATAGCATTTCCCCACAAGATTAAGGCATGTGACCTGCAGATGGGAACAGAGGCCCCATATTGTTCAGCAACCATCTCAAGACTGAACAAGTTGGGGGCTAATTGAGTCTGGTTGACTTAGAATTCAGTGTCCTTCATAGGGCGTCACATGGCTTCCCAGGAATCCACAAAGAAAAACTTATATAAACTGATGCAGCTATGAATTGATGAGTTCACTCAATGTAGCATGTTCAAGCACACACTCATCAATGTGCCTACACTACACGTATGACCTAAAAGGGGGTTGGTTGAGGGCTGAAGGGTGGGGCCCTGATGTGTTAGGATTAGCATCCGTCTAAGAAATAGCAGAAACGAGCTTACTTCCCCTCTCTTTCCATCACTCAACACCATAGCCAGGAGGCCCAGGAAGAGAGGCTGCTGTAGCATGCATGTGAGATGTCCCTACAGACTTCGGTGTTTGGATACCTAGTTCATACCAATTGGCACTGTTTAGAAAGATAGGATGGAACATGAATGGGGTGGAGCCTTGCTGGAGGAAGTGGCTCACTGTTGGAGGACTTTGAGGCTTTAGTCAGCCTCCTGTTTAGTCAGCTTCCTGTCTGTGGATGCAGTGTGACCAGAGCCCTATCAGCCTTGCTACCACGCTCTCTCCCCTACAATGTAAGCAAAAATAAATCATCTCTCCCTTCCTGCTGCTTTTTTGCCAGGTAGTGGCTCCTGAGATAAGAAAATCTAATGCAGAAACCACCATCCTATGCTAAATGTGTTGATCTTACACTGCTGAGCCCTTGCCCAGAACAGAGGCATCGACGGTGCATTATTACAGAAATCTGAACAAGCAAAGATATCTTAATAAAACTCAACAAAGGAAGGGAAAATTCTGGAAGAATCTAAATCCAGAATACTATCAAAAATTTAAAGGACAAAAGGAGACATTTCACCTTATGGGGCATCCTAAACCATGCACAGCTCTAAAGAAAGCCAGCGAGTAGCAGTGTGAATTAAGGCCTCCAACGCAGGCACCTGCTGGAGGTCAGCAGTCGAAAGCCCATGTCACTGTTCTGTAAAGCTTCTCAGCCAACTTTAACGAGCTGTTCTTGAGAAAGAAAAAGCAACTTCAACACCCAGGAGCTGGCCTTGTGCTGTCAGCTAGGACTGGATAAACTCTGTCAGACACACTGTTGAATGTCAGTGTCAGACAGGGACCTCTATGACTTTGATGGATCAGGACCAAGCCAATATAGGCATGTCTGAACAGAGACAAAATACCTAGTATCCTCTGCAGTGTCTGCTACAAATGACTGCCTCCTGACTTACAAATAAACAGCGTCTAGTCTGCCTTCCTGTAGGCAAGTGCTTTGAGCACCCAATGATGGAATCACCCTTCCTGACAGGAGTGACCTGCAGTGACACTCCCTTGCCTCTTTCCACAAATCATCTGGCACAAACTCAAGGCCTTGTTGGCTAAAACATTCCCAGCATCCTCCATTCTCTCCCTGTGAGGAGTTCTAATAACCCAGTGTGTTTGTCTGTGCAAGAAGGAAGTAGATGCCATAAGCTCCAAGACCTCATTGGATACCTGGACCTCAGGTAGCAGCAAACCTCATCTCCGCTGTGCATTCCTCTACATGTACACACATGATGAAGTTTAACTTATCAACCAGGAATAGTAAGATATTAACACAGAACAATAACAACATTCTATAATAAAATCGAGATGAATGTGAACTATCTCTCAAAACATCTAATTGCACCATTTTCATCTTTCATCTTCCTCCAGGCCATGGTTGACTCTGGGTAACTAAGTCAGAGAAAAGGAGTCTGCTTTATAGACACGTTCGCAGAGGACCACCTCTAGGTGAAAGGCATCATGAGGGGCAGCTGAAAATGTGGCCCCAGCTAGCACAGCCCCCATTCGGGTTGTCTCAGGAGAACTCCATGACAAACTTATCTTTAAGAATTAGTGCAGCTTGGAATTTTAAAATTGGTAACCGCATTGCCAAGTATTGTCAGACTTTCCTCATTTAAAAGTAAGACAGAAATCACATTTCTCGAAGAGACTGGTTGCTCTTGAGATGTTAAAGAGCAACAGCTCTCTCTAATGGCTGTCTCCTGTATTAGAAGCATAAAGCCAAATAAAGCGAGGGATAAAAAATTGGGTTTCATGTCACCACCATGGCTGAACGCACTTGCAGTTCTGATCCAGCCACCGTCCCTTTTGCTCCTTTCTCCTGGCTAACCAGGCCTTTGTCTCACAGGCAACAAACTGAAAGTGGTTTGTGTGTGGGTAACAATCTTCAGTACAGTTATGCCAATTTATGGCATACATTTTGTTAGGTTATTGACACAATTTTGCTAACTTGTAAAGCCCCCTTCAGATTGTAAACTCCTGGTAAAGTTGATCTAAATCCAACCATTCCTAACGGATTGGCTTCTGAATGAGGCCTTCCTATGACACCTTGCCATACTGCCCATGTGGATTAAAATCACTGTATATATGCAGAGATCATATTGCTGAAAGAGAATGAAGCATCGCCAAACCTTCGCTGCACCGAAAAGCTAAGGAATCTAATAGATTACGTAGAAACAGTTTCGTAAATTCCGAGTCTCTGAACATACCACAAAAACAGGATCGTTGGCAGCTGAGTGTGGCAAAGCATTCGTTCCATTCAGGAAGGCATGAACCAAATTATGAAGGCTCATAACTTGAGAGTCCAGTGTTCCATCGGCTCTCTCAAAGCCTTCCAGAGCATTCCTGAGAGAAACCAGAGTGTGGGTAACTTCGTAAATATCAAACAACGACTCTACATTACCCAGCCATCTTCTAGTCTGACTGTGGATAAGCATAGAAGTCATCTGTCAGTAGTTGTCTGTGCATTCTTTTGCCTCAGCCTTTTGTAATAATCCTCTATGAGGGGAAGGAATTCAATCAATGTTGCCCCTGCACCTGCTGGGTGACAAGGCTCTCCTTTGTGCACAGTATAACTGTTTACTTTTATTCTTGTTTTCTATACTTTTGAAAGACAGCGAGTATGTTTGCTTCTTGTTTTTATTGCCAGGGCTTTTTATCCTTCTCCACACGTGAGATGTGTTCAATAAATGAATTTTGAATCAACATAAAAACCTTACATCCATATTTCTCGGTGATAGACTGTCTGTTGTCTGGAAGACATTTACCCTTATAAACATACCCCAATGTCTCCCTCATCTTCTCTTGTTCCGCCTATATTTTCAGGAAATTCTATCATCTACACCCTGGCACACTGATATTCAAAAGTGTGATTACCTTGGAATCTCTGAATAAAGTTTTAATAACCTGTTCTTGGATTCCCATCCAGTAAGGACAGGATGGGTCCTAACACACACTGCTAGGTTGTTTCTAACCAACCTTCAAAACAGTGATTATAATCCAAGAATCAAATTTTAAAACCACTCTTAGTTCAGATCTAGACAGAATGCAGTCTGGCTTAAAATCATTTTTATCACAAGAAAAAAATGAATGCATGTTTTTTAAAAAAAGTCTTAAATGTTACCCTTTGCCCACTTTTTTGTTTGATTAGTTGAGACGGGATCTTATTGGTTGGCCTGCAAGTCACTATGCAGATCAAGTTGGCCTCACACTCATAGAATCTGCCTGCCTTTGCCTCTGCCTCCCACATGCTAGGATTAAAGGTATGCACCACCATGCCCAGCAGTTTGCCTACTTTTTACACCTCTCTGTGGGTGTGTCCACTTCCAGCACAGCTCCAAGCCCTGATACATTCAGCAAAATTCCCTGGGAAAGGGCCTGGTTTTGGACAAGGTCACCTTCCCTTTCATGGATGCCTCCTGCATTTTTGTTAGAAGCTTATTTGCGTACATATTCATCACCATTCCTTTGCGGTGAGGGGAAACTGGTCACTCATCTCCAAGTTTCAAGTATGAGGTTATTATGCTGAACAATACTTTGAGGTAAATCTGAAAAACTCCCCTGAGAGTCAGACCCCAGTGTACTGTGATCTGTGGCTGATGAACCTCTAGTGCCAACACTTAAGAACGTAAGTAAGAAAAGAAAAACAAAGCATATGAGCACTGTGAAAGTATGACAGCTAATGAGCTGCCATGCTTCCCAAGGTAATGCCTATATGTATGCTGAGATCAGACGTTAGGATGGCATTGCACAGCCCAGCTAGAAGCTAATGAAACTACAGTAGTGGTAGAAGTATATTTCTCAACATCAACCCTTCCTTTTAAGCCTTTCTCCGGTATTTAGATTTGTCTGCCAATACCTGTATTCCTTTGGTCCCATTACTACAACAAGCATGGTAATTTAATGCAGTGGTCCTCAACCTGTGGGTCATGACCCCTTTGGAAAACTTCTATCTCCAAAAAAAAAATTACATGAAGATTCATAACAGTAGCAAAATTAAAGTTATGAGGGAGCAACACAAACGCTTTGTGGCTGGGGTCACCACAGCATGAGGAACTACATGGAAGGTCCTCAGCATTAGGAAGGCTGAGAACCACTGGTCTAAGGTGTTGAAGAAGAAGTCAGTGCTCACCTGAAGCTAAAGTTGGAGTTCTGGGAGAAGGGCGGGCTGTCGAACTTCTGCAGAGACAAGCAGTCCTGCACACTGCTGAAGGTGGGCAGCCTCTCGCTGTTTCTTCCTACTTTGCTTCTTCTTAGCAAACCTTCGTACGTTCCATTGCACAGTGTGACCCGGCGGTTGTAGTCATCCAAGCTAAGATGTGTGAAGTTAAAAGCAACATCAACTTTGTGGGTGGTACCATGAATAAAGCAATGTGCCTTAGCTTTGTAGACGGTGCCATGCATTTGACCCAAGCAAATCGATGAGGGTCATGGTCATTAGTTAATTCCCAGGGGCCAAAGTAGGTGTGAAAAAATACTACCCTTAAAAGTGATCATGGACAGAGACATTTCAAAAATGTGGCTGCCCAGTCCGTGAATATAGGAGTAAACGGGATAATAATTATCTTTCCATTCCAAAGACGGTGACAGGGTTTGCAAGCAAGGTGGTGGCAACTGCAATTGTAGCTAAATATGAAAAGTTAAAGGGGTAACACATTGGCCTCTATTACACTGAACCAAGCCAGTTTGGGAGGAATATCTGTGTAGATCCGGGAAGCAATTAGACCAACCAGAGGCAAACAGGAAGCCAGAAAAACAGATAAAATTATATAAATAAAATGCAGTAATAAAACCTTTTTAAATATTCAAAGTGATGAAAGCCTTAAATGCCATGATTTGATTGTCCTACATGTAATACATACATGCGCACACATGCGCACATGCACATACACACACAGTTATCAATGTTATACCCCATAACTTATATAATTAAAATGGTTTTTAGGCCAGGCACAGTGGTGCACTGTAATCTCAGCAGTAAGAAGCAAGAGGATCTCTGTGAATTCGAAGCCAGCCTGGTCTACAAAGCAAGTCTAGGACAGGCAATGCCTCACAGAGAAACCCTGTCTAGAAAAATACCAAAATAATAATAATAATAATTAGTAATAATAATAATTCTAGTTGTATATGTTTATGTGAGTGTGTGCACACACATGTGTAGGGCTACATGAACCTGGTGCTCAAGTTTCCTTGGCTAGAAGCTAACACGCGCTAGCGAGCCTCTATGTTCCACCTCCTTGAAGCTGAGTTTACAAACCTGCGTGAGATGACCAGCTTGTCATGCGTCTGACAGGTTTGGAACTCCAGTCCCAGCCTCTGCAACTCTCCCTGAGTACTCTTAACCACCAAGCCGTCTCTCTAGGCTGTGAAATAATATATTTTAAAAGTAAAAAATAAAAACCATATTGGGAACTGTGCGCAGACAGTTGGAGACTGGCAGCTAGGTGGTGAGTGTGAGACTGAGGAGGAGAGGCGGTCACAGGGCGCGCTGCTGGCGGGCTGGAATCTCATCATCAGAGACTCACGGATAGAGGTAGACTTTAGAGACACTGCTGCATGGGTCTCAACGAGTGACGGGAAATAGTTGAGACTGACACGAGAACAAGAACACATGCGAAGAGACGGGATGCCAGGCCCTGAACATCAGCCAACCAAAGGCCTCCCAGGCATCATCTCCCACAGTGTGTCCCAGGGAGATGTGCTGCAAAGTAAGAGTCTCAGAGGCAGACATGTTTGGCTTCCCCGGGACAAATAGTAAAAATGTTCATCTTCATCTCTGGAGGCTAGAAGATGGTGTAAATATTTTTTAAAGCATACTTTGAACTCAATATTCCTTAGACTTACGTGATCATAGAAACTTGTTTTCACACCGCTTATGAAGAGGCAAAGGCATAGTGGGGAAATGGCATTCTATAGATCTGAGTGGAAATTGTACAGGGCATCTAAAACATCCCACTAGCTGAGGCCTGACCTGAGAGCTACCAGGCATGAGCGGGATACGGAAGGTGAATTCCTGTGGCAGGGTCGGGCTCCTCAGAACACGCATCCTCCCCAGGGCGGGGCCCTCAGGGCAACTCTGCACCCAGGAGCAGTGCTGGCCAGGGGATGGCCCTGATGCATACAATTTAAAACATGGGAATTTGGGAGAGAAATAGGGGAAGGAAGGCAGAGGAACCTCTTGGCGAATCTTTTTCTGAGATGCAAGTGTTACCTCCTTATCCACAATTTTGTCTTTCGTGGCTGGTTGCCTGCCATCAACTGTGATCTAAAGTAGCCCTACAGTCCACTAAGAAACTAAAGTATGGGCCAGAGAGATGCCTCAGAGGTTAGGAGCACTGGCTGCTCTTCCAGAGGTCCTGGGTTCAATTCCCAGGTGCAACATGACGGCTCACAACCATCTATGGTGAGATCTGGTGCTCTCTTCTGTCATGGAGGTGTACATGCAGGCAGAGTACTGTACAGGGGGAGGAAGTCCCCCTCAGTCACAGTCATAGGGGAGGGGAGTAAGGGGAAAATGGGAGGGAAGAATGAGAGGATACAAGGGAGGGGATAACCATTGAGATGTAATATGAATAAATTAATAAAATTTAAAAAAAGAAAAAAAAATCCCTACCAAAAAAAATTTTTTAAAGAAAATAAAGAATTTAAAAGAGAGTCTATGTTATGTTTGCATAGACCTTACTTCAGAACAATATTGTAATTGTTCTACTTTATCATTAGTTATTGTTGATCTCTTACTGTGACTAACTCATAAAATAAATACTGTCATAAGTAAGAAAAGTCGGGGTGCTTAGGGCTTGGTGCTGAGGGGTCAGGTACTCTTGGGAGTCTTAGAACATATCCCCAAAATCAGACGGGATTACTAAATTGCAACTAGAAAAAGAAATGGGTCCAAGGGACCTCTGAAGATAGCATTCTTCCAGGATTCTGGGTCACTTATTTGCTCATGTGGCCTTCGAGGGCTAACAGATATTTTTGAGCCTCCTTCATCCCAAGGTCTGTGCTTCTGCCCCACACAACTCCTCGGGAGCCTGTGGCCCAGACACACCAGCTCACTTCCAGTGGTTTTTCTAGACTCACACGATGCTCCCCCACCGAGCACCTGCTATCAAACCACACCCTCTTTGCCTTCCCCCACATCTAGCCAGGGTCTGTACCTTGGTCTGTTCTGTCTCCGAACCATCAGCTCCACGCCCTTGCAGACTTGTCCTGACTTTTCTTGGCTTCACACACACACACACACACACACACATACACATACACACACACACACACACACACACACACACACACACACACACATGCCTATTAGAGAATTTCTCAGGATGCTTTGGAAATCATTGGCCACAAATTGATCCCTGTACGTGCAGAACGTCTGGATCTTACCCACCCTGTGTTCCCTGTAGTGTTGCAGCACCAAGGATGTGCTTGGTGCTCAGCAAATGTCTGCATGCTGGAACTGCCCCTGATGGTAAAGCGGTGCTCCTGGTCCCAAAATAATGCCCAAATACCCTAACTCACAAATACGATTCCCATACACCTACCTTTTAATTTGAGAGCTTTAATGTTTCAGTTACTGTCTCCCATGGGGGGGAAAATGCCTTCAGAAACATGTAAACATGAGAAATACAAGGAAATATAGCGTCTATCACCCAGAACTCAGGGACAGCAGTCTCACGAGCTCTGTTGCATTACCTGTCACACACAATCTTCCAGGTGGAGAATCTTGAGTTCTGACTAATCAGGGTTGGGTCATCTTGTCTTGCTGCTCCAAGCAGCTCGTCTGTGCACACGTCACACTCGTTCTCCCCGGTTGCAAAGTTCCAGTAGGGCAAGGCAAAGGACTCGTTGCCAGTGAGCCTCTGGAAGCAAAAGTAAGACCCATCACTTTGTGTGTGTGGCAGATGCTACACAGAGGCATGTAAGGCAAAGACTGGTCTGCCTCTTGGCCACTTTTATAGCAAAACTAGGACTACCAATCAGGAGGATAAAGAAATGTCAATATATAAAAGTATATTCATATGTCCACCAAGTATGTAAATCTCAACATATATTTGTGCACATGTGTAAAATGCAGTTGCTCTGCCTTAATACAGAAGGAACATTTTCAACAATGCAGATGGAATAAACAAGATTTTAAAAAAAGAAAAATGTTGCATAATCTCACATGTAACATCTGGAAAAGAAAACAATATCAAATGCAAGAAAGTAAGGAGAGGGCTAGAGAGATGGTCAGTGGTTAAGAGCACTGCCTGCTCTTCCAAAGGACCTGGGTTCAATTCCCAGCACCCACATGGCAGCTCACAACTGTCTGTAACTCCAAGATCTGACACTCCCACATGAGCGGGACATAAATTAAAATTAAATAAAATATTAAAAAAAAAAAAAAAGAAAGTAAGGAGAGCTGGGAAGATGCAATTGTCTAGCAATCTAATGTCCAACAGGAGGGCAAAATCCACAGCTACCTGAAATGCTACATGGATTAATTTCCTTGACTAGCTGTCACTGAAATAAGTGTCTCCAACATCACGTACTCCTTAAATGCAAATACATCTTAGATGCTGAGCACACGATCTGACCCACCTGTAGCTCTCTTTCCAGCCACAACAAATGGTATCTGTGCCATGTGACAAATGCAGGCCCTTGATGTGAGAAATCTATGGCCTTATAGGGGCGTCCCGGACCTAAGACAGTTAGCAAACAGAGATCAGAGAACAGAATATTTAAGAAGTTAATCCTTAGCAGGGGTACGCCTGTGTCCAAGAAGCACGTGGTTTCTTAGTTCAAAAACTATCTTTTTTTTTTTTAACCGCAGAAAGAATCACGGTAAAAAGAGTTTCAAAACCAATTAGCACTTTTACAAAATATTCGCTTTCATCTCCCAAAAGTTTAATTTTTGGCAGAGAGCTCGGAAACTCGGGTCATTTCCAACAGTCAGTGTCCTGTTACACATTTCAGTTTTTCCACAACAATGAATTACAATAAAACGCTGTCTAAAGTGCCAATCGTTAAGACCCAACTGAAACGCATTTTAAAGATTTTCTAACTTGTTCTTTTAAATTGCATAAATTCCTAACAGATAGATTACTTAATAATGTAGCAACTGTAACCACACTTGATGCTAATGCAGCCTTTATAGAGCCGAGAAAGAACTTTTCGAGAACGCTGTTTCACCCATCAATCAGCTAGACCTGCCAGTGACAGGCATGGCCACTGAGACCAGAAGAGAGAGGGGGGAAATAATGCTGGAACCAATTTAGCTGGCCACCACCGGAACCGCCAATTTCAGCGAAGCGCTTTGGGCAATTTAACACCCTTCTTGCTGCGTGCTCCATCCTTCTCCTGCCTTTCACAGCAGCTTTTGATGGTTACACAGAAACGTCTTCTCTCTCTGGTTCCCTCAAAGTACCTGCAGTAACTTCAGAGAGCTCCACAGACACGAATATAAACTTAGTTCCTAGATAGGACCAGAAACTATGCATTTCCTTTCCTCTTGAGAGGCTATTCATCTCATAAAGTGAAAATTCCTCAGAGCAATGACAGGGAAAGGGTAAGGAAAGGCTTAGAGCCAGAGAACCCCTCGTGGATAAAAGAAGACGGGCACTCACCTGTGAGGAAAGTTTTAACAACACGCGAGCTAAAAGCAGAGCTTCTGTAGCTGCTGTTGGCCACACAGCCTTTCTTTAAAAAATGTTTTTGACTAAAGAAAAGTTTCAAGTTTTCTACACAAAACGATGAGAGGGACGCCAGAGGATGGGAGCCAGCGATGTGGATGGAAGAGTGAGCTGCTACATGAGAGCGCACCATCCCAAGTAGGCGCAACCATTTTGTCCACCCTGGCAGCAGGGAGGGGACCCGGAAGTAGAGACAGCAGCGGAGACGGCCACGTGTACAAACTAGTGTGAGAAGAATCTAGAATGGACTCAAAGTGTGCTGGAGCAAGGCAACGGCCTCTCCCCAGCCCATGGGTACCTGGGAGCAGAGCTGTAGTTGTTTGATTAATGAAGTGCGTGACTATCAACTTCCTGTGTCATGTTCCAACCAGTCCCCACATTTTAGGTTCTCAATATTTGACAAGCATCATTTTTCATTGCTGTTGTGGAGGCAGAGAACACCTGCACCACAGCATGTTTGTGGGGGTCAAGGGACAGGTTCCTGGAATCTGAGGAGCCCCCCCATCCCCACCGCCCACCGGCATTTTGGAGTTGTTTTGTCAAGGAAAAGTTTGTGCCGAGGCATAGGAGAGTTGAGCTCTTCTTGCTTAGCCCTGAGGGTGATTCTGCCCCTGTCGGGTGCTAAGAGGGTGGTGAAGTGAACATGCTGCTTGTGGCCAGCGGGAGGTAAAGCACTGCAGGGTGAGTCTGAGCACCTGAGTCCGAGCCACAAAACCCACATCAAAGTAGATGCAGAAAACCCTAACCTGAAGACGCCACCTGTCCTATGGGGGAGGCAGCTTCACGTGAACTTCCAACTGAAAATCTAAAGATGCATGGGTTTAAGGAATCATTTCTAAAGTAGACACTGCAAATCAGGACAAGGAAATGCTGAGCTCCTTGGTGTATGCTTGGTTAACTCTGATTTGAAGAAAAGGCCAGAGCCAGCTTTCAAGCCAAAATTGATCTCCCCCCCCACCCCACCCCCAGAATCAGAAGGAATTTGCTTCCACTTTGCTCATGCCTTTGAGGATTAAGTTTCACAGAGAGCTAGGATTAGACTTTGAACCAGGAATATAAACTGGCAAGGTTTGAAGTGTCTGCAGGACAGAAAGAAATGGCTGCATTTGAACTACAGGCGGTGTTTGGTAATTCTGTCAGTCCTGAAAGTAACCTATCTTGAGGTTGCTCTCCCTTTAATTAAATTTGTATCAAATGGCTTCCCACCCAATACTCCAACCCAGTCACGTGACTCTAATAATGGATATTAACCCAATAGGAAAACACCCACCTAATAATGTGTCTCGAACAGAATAATAATGTAGCCACACAAAAAAGTCATACACGCTGCAGTTGGCTATCTGGGGCTGGGTGCCGTTGGGTCCGAGCAGCCCCAGCCAGTGCTGTGTGGTGATCACGTAGTCTGGGTGGGTGCTCTTCTTCGCCAGGTCCAAGGCACTCAAGAACTGCTCCTGCTCCTGGGGAGTCAGAGAGTGGATATTCCGGCGCAGGACCGGTGGCTTCTTCTGGTCACAGTTGGGGCCGGTCCAGCCAAACTTGCAGCCTCCACAATTATAGCCAGCAAAGTTTCCTGGTTTGTAAAAAGGGGACGATAGAAAGTGAGGATGAGGATATACTTTGGAAGAAAATCCTCAGTTGGAATTCCAGGTAGAATGAAGCAAACGGATGATTATGAGAGGGAAGGGGGAGGGGGAGAAGGGGAAGGGGGACGGGGGGGGTGGGGGGGGAGGGGAAAGGGGAATGGGAGGAGCGCCCTGATTCACACAGGGAAGACCAATGCCAGGACTCAGAGAGGAAGCACAGGGCAGGGCATGGGGTCTTCAGGAGCCCAGGCCCAGGCCCGACACTGCGGTCCTGCTCTTGAGCGAGCAGCCTCTGTTACTATAGGGAAATCATTTTGTTGGTTCATTTGTTTGTTTGTTTGTTTGTTTGTTGTTAAAGCAAAAGAGGAGGTGGAGGGGAGGCAGAGAAGGAGGCTCTGTACGCAGAACCTCAGCATGTGTCTAGTTTTGGAAATCATGTTAGCAACGTGATAATTAAGGCAAAACAATGGCACTGGAGCAGCCCATGCACAGTGTGAGTGCTGACGGTGCACACACAGAGGGAAGATGATAGGAGAAGTCCGGGGTCATCCGGAATCAAGCGCAGAGGTCTCAGAAGACACTAGCCCTGCTAGCACCCTGGTCTCAAGCTTCTGCCGCCAGAACTGGCTGCACTCCTGTCACTGTCTCCCTCCTGTCACAGTCTGCAATGGTTTTTTGCAGCAGCCCTACCACAGGATGTCTCCTGCCCTTGTGTGTTCCCAACCTATCTCTTCTTTTTTTTTTTAAGTTAAATAATTTATTCAGATTACATCTCAGTTGTTATCCCCTCACTTGTATCTTCCCATGCCCCCTCCCTCCCTCTTTCAGCCTATTTCCCTCCCCTAGACTTGTGACAGAGGGGGACCTCCTCCCCTGCCATATGATCACAGCCTATCAGGTCTCATCCTGGTAGCCTGCAAGTGGTCAAAGAGAGGGCACCAGAGTTCATGTTAGAGTCAGTCCTCGCTCTCCACACAACTGTGGAGAATGTGTTGTCCATTGGCTGGATCTGAGTAGGGGCTCTAGGTTTACAGCACGTATTGTTGTTGGTTGGTACAGCGGTTTGAGCAGCCCCCCCCCCCCCCGCCCAATCCAGATCCGCCAGCCTTGATGGTCTTCTTGTAGGCTTCTAGGGTCCTCTGGATCCTTCTATTTCCCCATTCTCCCTTACCTCTCTCACCTGGAGTCCCACTAGGAAGTTCCAGCATCTATCCCAATCTCCTGCTAAGTGAAGACTTTCAGAGGACATCCCTTTTGGGCTAGTGTCCAATCATATGTGAGTATATACCATGTGTATCCTCTGGGTCTGGGTTACCTCACTCAGGTTGATCATTTCTAGTTCCATCCATTTGCCTGCAAATTTCAAGATCTCCTTGTTTTTCATAAATGAGTAGTATTCCGTAGTGTAAATGTGCCACAGTTTCTTTATCAATTCTTCAACTGAGGGACATCTAGGTTGTTTCCAGATTCTGGCTATTATGAGTAAGGCTGTTATGAACATAGTTGAGCATATGTCCTCTTTGTAAGGTGGAGCATCTTTGGCGTATATTCCAAGGAGTGGAATAGTTGGGTCTTGAGGTAGCCCTATTCCCAGTTTTCTGAGAAGGTGCCAGATTGATTTCCAAAGTGGTTGTACTAGTTTGCATTCCCACCAACAATAAAGGAGTGTTCCTTTTCTCCACATCCTCACTAGCATGTGCTGTCACTTGAATTTAGCCGTTCTGATGGGTGTAAGATGGAAGCTCAGAGTCGTTTTGATTTGCGTTTCCCTGATGACTAAGGAGGTTGAGCATTTCTTCAAGTGTTTCTCAGCCATTTGAAATTCCTCTGTTGAAAACTCTGTTTAATTCTGAGCCCCATTTCTCAGTTGGGTTATTTGGTTTGGTGGTGTTTAATTTATTAAGCTCTTTATATATTTTGGATATTAGACCTTTGTCAGATGTAGGGTTGGTAAAGTTCTTTCCCTGATCTGTAGGCTCTTTCTTTGTTCTGTTGACAGTGTCTCCTGCCTTACAGAAGCTTCTCAGCCTCATGAGGTCCCATTTATTAATTGTTGACCTTAAGGCCTGGGCTGTTGGTGTTCTGTTCAGGAAGTTGTCTCCTGTGCCAATGAGTTCCAGGCTTTTCCTCATTTTTTCTTTTAACAGATTTAGTGTCTCTGGTTTTAATATTGAGGTCTTTAATCCACTTGGACTTGAGTTTTGTGCATGGTGATAAATATGCATCTATTTGCATTTTTCTACATGTAGACATCAGTTAGACCAGCACCATTTGTTGTAGATGCTATCCTTTCTCCACTGAATAGATTTGGCTTCTTTGTCAAAACTCAAGTGTTCATATATGTGTGGATTTATTTCTGGATCTTCAATTTGATTCCATTGACCAACCAGCCTATTGCTGTGCCAGTACCATGCAGTTTTAATTACTGTTGTTCTATAGTACAGCTTGAGATCAGGTATGGAGATTCCTCCAGGGGATCTTTTAGTGTCCAGGATTGTTTTAGCTACTCTTGGTTTTTTTTTTCCCAATAAGAAAGTTGTGAATTAATCTTTCAATGTCTTTTTAAAATTGTGTAGGTATTTTGATAGGAACTGCATTGAATCTGTAAATTGCTTTTGGTAAGATGGCCATTTTTACTATGTTAATTCTCCTGATGCACAAACAAGGGAGATTTTTCCATCTTCTGATGCCATCTTTAATCTCCTTCTTCAGATATTTGAAGTTTTTTCAAACAAGTCTCTTGTAATGTGCTCTGCACACCCAAACCTGGCCTGTCCTTGCTGTGCTCTGCTCTCTCTTCCAACCTACACCTCTGGGCCAGCACTGGCTGATCCATTGACTTAATAGACAACCCCAGCACTCGGGAGGCACAGATGGTAGGGTCTCTGTGAGTCTGCAGCCAGCCTAGTCTACAGAGTGAGTTCCAGGATAAGACAGCCAGGGTTATACAGAGAGGCTCTGTCTGGAAAATAATAACAATAACAACAACAACAAACGAGATCACGTCCAGCATCTGGGTGGCATCTAACTTTAAAAATGCTGGTTTGTTCCACAAAGGAGACAGTGATAAAAATCACTGTTGTCTGGCAAATCATAAAAGTGGATTCGCTGCCCTGATGTCAAGAAGTGCAAATCCTTTGAATCTGCTGTCTGCAACAAAGCATCTCTACCTTCTCACACCCAAGGGACAAGAACCAGGGAGCGAACGCTAAAATGCCCCTGAGGAATGGTGGCTAATTCTTTCACCTGCTGTTGCACTTGAACCTTGTGGGTTTACTACTTTGGACATAATCAACACCTCATCCATTAGGTAGTAGCGCATTTGAGGGAGAAAGCTTAATCATTAGTCCCACAGGAAGACACTAGTGCTTATCTCCAGAAGATTAGGGGGTGACTCCAAGTACTGAATGCAGATGACCAGCTCCCTGCTCAGCCACTGCCACCACCTCATGCCCCCGGGATTATCACTTATTCTTATTGCGCCTGAAACCTGTTTCCTTATCTTCCTAAATCCGTCCCTGTGTGAGCTACCTATCCATCTTTTTTATATCTCACCAATCCTCCCTATACCACTGTTTGGCAGAGCTACTTAAGAGGGCATGAAACCCAGGGCTTCACACACACTGGGATGTGCCTCACCACTGATGTGCCCCAGCAAGTCAGAAGGAGCTCAGCTGAGTCCCTCAGCCACTTGGAATCCCCTTTATTGGTTGATGTTTGGCCTTTAAGGAGGCCTAGCTCAGTGGTGAAGCATTTGGTCTCCATCCCCAGCATCAGCAGGACAAAAAGAGAAAGAAAGAGAATGCAGGTCACCCACTGAGGTAGCGTTTACATGAAAGTGCCTTTTTTTTTTTTGAGAAATTATATATGTGTGTGTGTGTGTGTGTGTGTGTGTGTGTGTGTGTGTGTGTGTGTGTGTGTATTTGATTTTTTGAGACAGGGTTTCACTGTGTAGCCTTGGCTGTCCTGGACTCACTTTGTAGACCAGGCTGGCCTTGAACTCCCCATCAATCTGCCTGCCTCTGTCTCCCACATGCTAGGATTAAATGCGTGAGCCACCATGCCTGGCAATTGGCTAATATTTTATGTCTGAAGAATACTTCCTTTTCAGTTGTGCAGTCAGTCAAACCTGCAGCTGTTTTTTCAACTCTACCCAGAGAGTACATGGCCATCTCTCTCCAAGGGAAAAGAGACCATGCCCAGTGTGAGGCAGGATGCCAAGGCTGCACAGGAAGAAATGCACAAAGACAAAGGGATTCTGTGCACTCTGCTCACTGAGTTGGGGGGGTGGGGTGGGTGTGTGGTTGTGGTTGTTCATGTCTGTACATGTCTGTGTGGGTTTGTGCACATGTGTGCATATATCCATGCTAGAAGTCATCAAATACTTTCTATCAGTGTCTACTTTATCTTCAAACAGTCCCTCACTGGACCTGGACTCACCAGTCCAGCTAGACTGTCTGTCTGGCCAACAAGCTCCAGGAATTAATCTGACTCCACCTTCCCAGCTCTGGAATGGCTCCGAGATCAAGATGACTTGCTGCTCTGGCAGAGGACCCAGGTTCAATTCCGTGCATGCATATGGCAGCTCACAGCTGTAGGTAGCTCCTGCTCCAGGAGATCTGACGCTCTCTGGCCCCCACAGACTCCACAGGCACCAGGCATGCACGCACTTGATGTACACATGTGCATGCAAGCAAACCCTCTTAGACACAAAATAAAAACAAATAAATCTTTTTTAAATAATAAAGTTTGGAGGAGCAGTGAGAGAGGCCTGAGGGAAATGAAGGCAGTTAGCTGGGTTATCTGAGGGGACTGTGTAGTTCATCACGCTTGCTGGGCCTTAATGAAAGGCCTTTAGTCACAAAGCCCAAGCGATGGGCACCAGGATCAGAACTTGAAAGTTTTAACACCTTAAAGTTGATAGTTGGTTTTACATTATCATAAATAAAATACTCTCTATCACAAAATAAGTCAATAAAGTCATAAACAAGGTCACCAGAGTTCTGTTTATCTCAGTCACCCATCCTACAAATATAAACATCATTTAGAAGCAAGAAAATAATAGTAAAATTAAAGTGCACACTAAACCTGGCTTTTTAGGGTTTCTGGAGACCCCAACTCACGTCCTCATGGCTGCAGATGCTTTACCAGGCGAACCATCTCCTCAACCCTTTCTATGTAGTTTTTTATACTACATTTAAATAGTGAGGAATAACATACTTAAATTGTATAGCAGTGACTTTAATAATACTCACATTAAAAGATATAAAAATATTTTTGACTCTTGAGGTCCTGATGTAGAAGTTAAGTTAGTCTTGGCTTATGTGGTAATTTCTACACAGCATTACTTCTTGTGACTCTTCTGGTTGGTAGAAACTCTATCATCAATAACTGCCTTCCTCATTTATTTCTGCAGCAAATAACTCACTGAACTTACAACATAACTACAGTCAAAACTAAACAGGCGGTGTGAAACTGAGGGGCTCATATTGGAAGGGGATACGTGGGAATCTCTGAAATTTTGACCTAATTTTTATCTGAAATAAAATTGTCATTTAAAAAAATTTTTTTTCTCTTTCCTGGGAAGAGCAAAAGGAAAAAGTTGCGATTTCTAGAAGTTGGGTTCCATAAGATTAAAATGCATTATTCACAAGTATAAAGTTGCCAAAGAATAAATATATTTTACTCTAAAAAAAAAAATCTTGAACCGAATATCAACAATGCCTTCCTCTGTTGCTGCAGCTTTTTATATTTTTCAGACAAGTTGACACTGCTCGTGGCTTTGGTCTGAAACTTTCTGAGCTTGCCGTGTCAAAATAAGAGTTCTGCTCCAAAGAGCTCTTGTGAAAAATACATGTGCTATTATATAGAGAGCACCAAGAGTGGTGTCTGCGGCACGACAAGCTCCGTGCTAAGTGCTGCTGCTGTTGTTGGTAGTCGTGGCAGAGCAACCACTTGCCCTCACTCTGCCCACTGTGAACCTGTGAGCACTCTGTCCAGTGGCCTCCTTTCTACACACCTCGGGCTCAACACACTGAGTGTAAATAAATGCCATGTGAGTTAGTGATGGACAGAGAAGGCATTTATTAGGCAGCACTGGGGAGTAGGCACGCTGGGGAAGTGAGCACCGTGAGAGGGCAACACACCTGTACTGCAGGAAAAATAAAAATAGAAAGAAACCAAATTTTGTGGGATGACAAAAGACAAAATGAACAGTCCTGATTCAGGGAAGGCCCACACTGCTTCACAGCTTTGATGAGCTATGATGAAGTGGAACGGAAGCAGAGTCACACACACACACACTCACACACTCACACACACATACCCTCACACACCCACACACTCACACACACATACACACACACACACACACTCACACACACTGACACACTCACACACACAACAGCTCGCCAGAAAACACTTGCTATTCATCATTTATGATCCAGAAGTTTTCTCAGTCAAAATATTTCTTTTCCGCATGTACATCAGGCCCCTTCTATTTTTATCTTGCAGACTTGGCCTAAAGGATTTATCAAAACACTGAAAGCAAAATACTGAAAAACTACATAACATGCTTTGTATTTCTTCCAATTTCATGGTTGTATCTTGCACCAGCTTGAAATGAGCTACTCTCTCTTTCACGCACCAGTGGTAAGACATGCAAGTGGGACACGTTTGAAAAGATTATGGAGTGTCGCATTTGGTGGGAAACAGGGAAAGTGGGGGAGAGATGACTCCAATATATATCACCTTGAGTGAAATTGTCCTTGAGCAAAAATTAAAGAGTGAAGCTCCTCTCCTGGCTTAAAGCTGGGAGGAGGAGAGAGAAGCATCTACACACCACAAGTCCCTACGTGCACTGCACAGCTCAAACTCAAAAACGCTATTAGACTAAGTAAGCTTAACGACCACCGATTAGTGAGTTTACAAGGAACTCTAAACAGCCCATTCCTTTTAATTAGAGATTCTATTATTTTAATAACAATACTTTATACTCACACAGATTCTTTCATCTGCAGAGCTCAGAAAGGTTTTACAAGTGTGGTTTCCTCATTATCCCCATTTCAGAGATTGGAAAACGAGGCATTTAGTCACTTGTGCAAACAAGAAGCTCGCAGCCAACTGTTCAAAAACCATTTGGTGCCCACGGATTTCAAAAGCCCAAGCACACAGCTGCAAGTGGCATCTGCTCATAAACGCCCAGGTGAGCCTCAGAATGCCACGGCCAACACCAAAGTCTCCTGAAGTGTGGCTCTTTCTCACAATTACACTCAGCAATTCCCCCCCCCCCCAATTTATCCCAATAGAAAATAGAAAAATCCTCTCTAGAGTATTGGGTCAGGGAACCTGTTTATTTAATTTTTAATTTTTAACTTTCCTTTATGAAGCTTAAAGCTTCTCTTTCCAGCCTGTAGTCAAGAACATGGAGTCACTATCTCTTCCCAACCTGTAGTGGAAGGTATGGAGTCATTATTTTCTCAAGGAATGAGCAAATGCAAAGCTCACCAGCACTCCACTGGCCAGAGACTAATTTCTATCTCTTCCTTAGAATCTTCAGGTTGCCCAGGAGAGTCCCAGCTGCTCCATTTGCAAATGATTTAGCTGGCTCCCGGAGCCAAGGGCCTTTGGGATGCTCAAAGTCAGGTATAAACTCTATAGAGCACATGAAAACTATTAAGAAGGCAAATCCCTTGCTCTTTAAGAGGGGGAAATAGAAGGCTGTTTGAGCCGGTCTTTTGAAACAGTTGACACATGACCAAATGATGATAACTACGTATACAAAGCAACGTTCCATTACAAGCCTCTAAGACTCAGTTTTGTGTCTCAAGACTCAGGCAGGAGGGGATGGGAGAAAAACCACCCAGCCAACAAGATTGGAGCCAAAAGGACAGTGAGGAAGTAACTCAGTGGTAGAAAGTCTGCCTGATGTGTGTAAGCCCTATAGGTTCAAGTCCCAGAATTTCACAATTTTTTTTTTTTTTAGTAAGTTGAAAAAGGAGAAAGAGGTGGTGGGATCATTGCCTGCCTCTTACAACCTGGGATGGGCCTGGAAGACATTGTGCTCAGTGAAAAATAAGTCTCCGATGTACAATAGTGCCTGGTTCCTCCTAAATGAGGCACCTAGAGTAAGGAGTTAGCTACCAGAAAGGGCAGTAGCGTGGTTATCAGCAATGATGGTGGGGAGGAAAGGCAGAGGCTGCTGTGAGTGAGTATGGGGTTGCAGCTGCGAGTGGTGAGTAAGTTTGGGGTGTATCTCTGTACCATGGTATTGTACACGTAAGAATGTGCTATCAAACTAAGACCCATTCTAAGTGTTCCCACAAAACCAGAAAAGCAAGAGCACAAGGGGACTTCTTGGAGGTGGCAGACCTGTGCATTGCCTCGGCTGTGTGAGAGAACATGGGTGTGAAACTACACATGTGTATAAGCGTATTGAATTGTATGTGTCAACTGTGAGCAAAATTTTGTACGGCGGTTATACATCCAAAAGCTGGATGAACAGGGAAATCTATCAAGTTAATATTATGAAGCGCACATCTTAAGCGAACTTAACACATGTGTGTATGTAGCACAGAATGGTCCTGAGGCAGGAGGTGAGCCACAGGCAAGAAGACAAGACCTGAAAGCAGCCAGGCTGATCGGCGGCTGCTGAGGGTGCAGACAGTATGCCTTGAGGAGGCCCCACTTGAAGGAATTGGCCTCTGGGGAGGCGGTGTCTTTGCATCTGAAACTTGAGTACAGGCCCTACTCCTGACCCATTGCCCCCTGTTTTATTCCAAAAGTAGGTTCCTGGGATGCCTTCTCCTCTGCTGGGTCCTGTCCTGCCCACTTCCACTTTATTAAAGCAACTGTGCTTTCACTATCCAAGTGAAAACTACACAGATGGGGTAGGATAAGTTAACTTTTTTGTCTGACTTGCTAAAGCATTCTGCGCAGGACGCTAAAGCAGAGATGCTCAGCTTTTGAAAGATACAGCACTTTGCTGTCTATTGGCATGGAAACAATTGCCATAGATGGCTCTAGAGGTTTGAGAAAAAGATTACCCATGTCCCTGTGGTCTCCAACACCTCAAGTGTGGAATCCAATGTCCCCCATGGAATTGAAAGCCTATGAAGCCATGTCTACTAAAGCAAATGCTTTCATGGCTCAGGGAAAAAAATGGATAATACATATTCAATATGCTATCCTAACTTCGGTCACAGTTAATATATAGAACATAACTAGATGTAAAAATTCCTTTGGATCACATAATTTATCATGACAAGAGCCCGGATGTGGCTCAATGTTGCAGCACTTGCCTGGCAAAGACAGGGTCCTGGGTTCGATCTCTCAGTACTTCTAACACAACAGTAGTGAATATTTTATAACGAAATCATGAGGTGAGAATTTTCGGAGCTCTCACACCTTCTCTTTGTGATGCCATTTCGGACCCCAACACAGCTGGACCGTCTGTGCTCCCCTGTGCTTCAGCAGCCCCGTGAGAAGGCAGAAATATGCCAGAAAGGAAAGCTGTGTGCAGCTGGCCGCCAAGGGCTCCGTTGGAGCTGCCGTCTGCAGGTTTTCTGAGCTTTCACATGCCCTGCCAGACTGATGTGTTTATCACAGTTGTGCACAGTTTCTGAGAACAAGAAGACGCAGCAAAGAAGACGATTTAAGAACCCCGGGAAATCGGAGAAAAATGGAGATTCATAGAAAGAAGTATTGGGAGAGGCCTTGGTTGTAAAGAAACGGCAGTGCACAGGTCTGACAGTGCCCAGTTGGAATTCAGACATTGGTGGAAGGAAACCACTGATCCCTAATAGCACCCCACTGAGGAAGCTGCTTTGCCCCGTCTCCCCAACTCTGGCAAAGGCACAGTCGGGGCCTGGTTTGAACAAGGCAGGTGAACCCTGTTTGTGGTCTATTCGAACCTGAGAGATGCTGAGGGCAGAGCTCTGTGGCACCTGCCTCCTTTCCTGCCGCCCGCTGCCAAGCCTTACCCAGCGCCTCAGCAAGTGCGAACCCATGGCAGGAGAGGCCCCAATCAATCTTGAAAGGACTTGTTCTGGTTTCAAAGCAGGCTCTCCATCTCAGCAACCTCCCCTCCCAACAAACAAGGCAAAGGAATGTTGGCAAGTGTTCAGGAACTCGGGCGTGGCCCACTTAGTGTCGATTTGGTTTTCATAAGTACGCGTACAGGGCATGAAAATGTAACCAACCCATCTGCCTTACTGAAGAGAATTGCCACCAAAAGCAGCTAGCCCAACAGTTTGTCCAGTCTGATCTCTCCCCCAGAAAGGATCACTTTCCCATCTAAGATGTCCCACCAACTCTCAAATTCAGAGAGACAGCGGGATCTGCTCAAGGGCCTCACCTGTGCACTTGCATGTCCGGTTGAAGAATTTTCTCGGCCACTGCTCACGGTCATCCTGGTTTCGAAGGACATAAGGGCCGCTCCAGGGCCTGGTGTCAGTCTGCACCTCTGTGCACTGGCCCCGGCCCTCTTGAGATCCACAGATGTTGGCTGACTCTGGGCCCAGGGGCGGGCAGCATTCTTTGGTCAGCACACCACCCAAGGTCATGCAGACTCGGGGAAACTGAGCCTGCACTCCGAGCAGAATTCCGCAGCCCAGGCAAGCCAGCAGAAGCCCCCACTGCACAAGGCCCATGCCTTCTTAATTGGGAGACCTGGCCAGGCTTCCCACCTGTTTTCTGTCTGGCTTTTCTCCTTGTCTTCCACTCCTGAGTCTTGAAGCATTCACTCACTCAAATCTTTTTTTTTTTTTAATTTTCTTTCTTTCTTTCTTTCTTTTTTTTTTGTACTAGCCCTTTCTTCTCCCCTCTCAAAATTCCCACCTAAATCACAGAACCTACACGTGTGCACATGTGTACGTGCCCATGCACATACTATTTTATGAGACTCAAACAACTAACACAAATTTAATTTCATCTTCAGCTCCTCCAGCACCAAATTTAATGAGGGGAGTGCTTCTCGCCAGTCTTCCCGTTAAGCCAGGCTCTGTCTAATTGAGTTAATTTACAGAGTGCTCCAGCCATACTGTTTATTATGCTGCCATTTCTAAGCCCCCTCCTTCTCCCCTTAGCCCTTGACTTTAATTGCCTTGAACTCAGTTCAAAAGCCAAGCTCCGCGTTGCCTTTATTCTCTGGGGCTCGCCAAGCCACGGGGCCTGGTGGGGCTTGGGTTGGGAGGGGCTGGGAGAAGGCATCATTAGGGGGATTATAACTAGAGAAATCCCTCTTTGTTAGCACATGACCCCAAGTGCACAATGAAGCTGATAAAGTGTCTGGCTTTGTGTCAGGAGGGCAAAACCAGCCTCTTTATTGGGCTCATGTGTCCCAGCCAAGCTTGTGACCTCAGACTTCCCAGTGCGTCAATAGATGCAGAGAGGATTCCGCCAAAGGCCCTTTACAGACCTGTGCATTGCTAAATACATTTCCCTCGTGACTGCTCACTGGCATGGGAGAGAGACCGCTACAGGAGACGGCGAAGCCCCCGAAATAAAGAGACGTTTATTATAGACTGTTTAGACAAGGGACTGCTTTGTCGCATGGTTAGGAATCCTCTTGCTTCTGGATAAGAAACCCCACCCCCACTCCCTTCTCTTGTTAGCACATCGATGCAGCAGATTTTTTTCTTAATTTGCATGGAAGAGTATGTGACCAAGGTTCATGATTGTCATCCTCTCTGTGTAAGGAAGGCGATGAGACAAGCTGGAGTAAGGCTCGCAACAAACTCTTCCGATTGCACTGAAGTTTGGCATAATCCATCTGTAGTCTAGAAGGGAATGCCCCTTCTTATGGGGTACCATGGGAGTGTGCAATGGACAACGGCGGCATTTGTCAGAGCGTGTGTCCCTTCCTGGCGGGACTCGGACTGTCTTGGTGCTGTGAGATCTGTACAAACTGCTGGCTTGAAATTGCTCCAGCTGCAGACTAAGAATGCCTTATACGTGGAAATAATGTATCTAGTATTAGATTTTAAAGGAATTCTTTTTTTTTTTAAGACTTATTTATTATTTATACAGTATTCTGCTCCCATGTGTGCCTGCATGCCAGAAGAGGGCACCAGATCTCATTATAGATGATTGTGAGCCACCATGCGGTTGCTGGGAATTGAACTCAGGACCTCAGGAAGAGCAAACAGTACTCTTAGCCACTGAGCCATTTCTTCAGCCCCTCAGAGGAATTCTTAAGGTTGAGAAAAGTACACAAGAGCCAGGTGTGGCCATGACTTCAATCCCAGCATTCAGGAAGCAGAGGCAGGTGAATCTGTGTGAGTTGAAGACCAGACTAGCCTAAGTTTCAGGACAGCCATGGCTTTAGAAAAATACTCTGTCTTAAGAAAGAAAAGAGAAAGAAAGAAGAAAGGAAGGAAGGAAGGAAGGAAGGAAGGAAGGAAGGAAGGAAGGAAGGAAGGAAAAGTTCACAAGTGTCCCTGTGCACATGATCTGGGCTACCCCTGTGACATTAGATGTGACTAACTTAATGATAGTTTCTACCTCAGGTTCTAGACATTGAATCAGACTCTTGATATTTACAGGTAATCAGCAGTATGTGTGTGTGTGTGTGTGTGTGTGTGTGTGTGTGTGTGTGTGTGTGTGTGTGTTCATGCATTGTGCACGCAGATGTGTTCACTTACAGTATATATATTTTTGCAAGGCTGCATAAGTACATGTTTGTATGTGCACGTGGAGACCAAAGATCAACTTAAACTGTTTTCTCCAATCCCTTTCCACTTTGTTCCATTGAGACAGAGAGAATCTCCCACCGAACCATCTGGAAGAACAGCTGAGGAGAGAGCTTCAGGATCCCCGGCACAGGGATTACAGGGGTGTGCTACCATTCCTAGCTCCTTATGTGGGTGCCGGGGACAGGAAGCGGTTTCCATGGTGAGCCACCTCCCCAGGCTCACACCAGCGCTTTCTGAGCTTTCCTTCTGATTCTACTGCACAGGCAGAGTCTCGAGCCACGACGGGAAGGCAGGCCTGCAGCAGTGTCAGCTAAGACGCCAGGGGCATTCCTTTCTTAGGCCGTTGTAGTCAATTTCCACAAACTGGGAATCCCTTCCCTCCTTACAAAAGAGACGTTTCTCTGGAAGTTGTGGGAAGCCAAGGTCTAAAATGCAGGCACTGACAGGGCTGGCATGTGTCAACGGTCTATGATAACCCTGTCCCTTCCAGCTTCTGGTAGCTGCTGACAGTCCTTAGTGTCTGTCCCTGCCTTGAGTGTGCCGTCCTCAGCCCCTACCGGAGTCACAAGCATTCCCCTTCTTTGTGTCTGTGTCTCCTGAGTCTCTCCCTTCTAACGGCACTGGGCATGGGATCGTAAACCAACAGGAATACCCCAGGATGCCCTTGGCTTGAGATAATTATAACGCAAAAAGGGTTTTTCCCCCAAACTTGGCTGTATTTGTAGGGTCTGAGGCATGTAGGGTCGGGGAGGGGGGTGATAAGTCAACCCAGGACACACCATTGACATAAAAAACTTGACTACACTGTAACCCTAATACCTAACAGCTGGAAAGGTTTAAAGGCCTTTTGGACTACACTCATCCCATCCTTCCACTTGATGCCACCAGCGGGAAGCCTGGGTTACATTCGTGTCATTAGTGTGTTGGGAAGCCTGGGTTATGTTCATGTCATTAGTGTGTTGGGAAGCCTGGGTTATGTTCATGTCATTAGTGTGTTGGGAAGCCTGGGTTACATTCATGTCATTAGTGTGTTGGGAAGCCTGGGTTACATTCGTGTCATTAGTGTGTTGGGAAGCCTGGGTTATGTTCGTGTCATTAGTGTGTTGGGAAGCCTGGGTTATGTTCATGTCATTAGTGTGTTGGGAAGCCTGGGTTATGTTCATGTCATTAGTGTGTTGGGAAGCCTGGGTTACATTCATGTCATTAGTGTGTTGGGAAGCCTGGGTTACATTCGTGTCATTAGTGTGTTGGGAAGCCTGGGTTATGTTCGTGTCATTAGTGTGTTGGGAAGCCTGGGTTACATTCGTGTCATTAGTGTGTTGGGAAGCCTGGGTTACATTCGTGTCATTAGTGTGTTGGGAAGCCTGGGTTACATTCGTGTCATTAGTGTGTTGGGAAGCCTGGGTTATGTTCATGTCATTAGTGTGTTGGGAAGCCTGGGTTACATTCGTGTCATTAGTGTGTTGGGAAGCCTGGGTTATGTTCGTGTCATTAGTGTGTTGTGTTACTAGTTTGTGCTCCGTGCAAGTGGCGAGGTTCCGTGGATGTCACAGCCAAACTTCTAGAGACCTGAAGCTGATGGACTTTGAGAATTTCTCACATCAGATTGTCTCCCATCTCATGTGACAACACACAAAGCTTGTCATAGCACCCCAGAATTACTTCCCTGGCCTTGCTCAGAACTGTGATCCTCAAACTCAAGCCAACTTCCTCCCACACGGGTCCCCTCAAAGCTGTAGACCCCTTCAAAGCAAACTTTTTTCTGTCTCATCATGTATGTCCTCCAGTCCTCTGGCTGAACCCTGCCCCAGTCATTGACTCTTTGATTTCTCTTTCTTCCTTCCCCATCAGTGCTTCCTGAAGCACTTGGAAGGAAACCAAACATCTTTCCATGTGCTGCTCAGAGCGGTCAGCAGATCACAACCCGTGTGTTCCTACATTAAGATGAATACAAAAAGGACAGAAGATGGGATCCGGGGTCACACGCTCAAGCACATGATCAGTCAGCTGAAGGTCATTTGCACAGAGACCATATGCCTTAGAGTTCATGTTAGTCTTAAAACAGTTTTCCAAAACTTCTGTCCACAGATAGTTTGGGAAGTGCTAGACCGGAGGACTCTGCAGGAGTCTCTCTCTCTCTCTCTCTCTCTCTCTCTCTCTCTCTCTCTCTCTCTCCCTCCCTCCCTCCCTCCCTCCCTCTCCCTCTCTCCCTCCCTCCCTCCCTCCCTCCCTCGCTCCTTCCCTCCCTCCCTCCTGCAATCACTGGTGCCCAGACAGACCTGCTCATTCCATCTTGGCCATCGTCCTGCTGTTTCTTCTGCCTGAGGTATCCTCCCCTGGCTTCCTACAGATCGGGACAAGATCTTCACCAACCCTACCTACATCTGACTGAGGGCTAATATCCAAAATATATGAAGAATTCAAGAAATCAAGCACACCTTTTTTATGTATTTTATTAATTTATTCATATTACATCTCAATGGTTATCCCATTCCTTGTATCCCCCCATTCCTCCCTCTCTCCCATTTTCCCCTTACTCCCCTCCCCTATGACTATGACTGAGAGGAACCTCCTCCCCCTGTATATGCTCATATTGAAAGTCTTCACTTACCAGGAAAGTGGGACAGAGGGGAGGACATCCTATTGGGACTCTAGGTGAGAGAAGCATGGGAGAATGGGGAAAATAAAAGGATCCAGAGGGTCCTATAAACCTACAAGAAGAACATTATGACAAGCAGATCTGGGCCCAGGGGTCCTGCTCAAACTATGGCACCAGCCAAGGACAATACATGCAGTAAACTTCAAACCCCTACCCAGATCTAGTCAACGGACAGGACATTCTTCACAGTTGAGTGGAGCATGGGGTCTGACTTTCACACGAACTCTGGTGCCCCATAGTTGACCATGTCCCCTGGAGGGGGAGACCTGGTGGCACTCAGAGGAAGGATAGCAGGCTACCAAGAAGAGACTTGATACCCTATGAGCATAGCAAGCACACCTTCTAACTTCAAATTTTACACTGCTCGTGTTCACAGTCACCTCAGTCCAGGGTATACCCTCAAGAGCCCTCTAGTGCCCATTTGCCATGTTGTTTTGGTCCCTCTGATCCATGGGTGTTCGGTTTGAGTGTTTCTTACATGCACCCCGCAATTTAATGAACTGTTTGCTTCAACATACAGATCTGTGGGAGGGAGAAAACAACTCCCCTTTTGGCCCACTCTGAAATGAACCTAGTGCGCGTGCTCTGTCCACTTGCAAGAGGTTCTACACTTTCCAAGACAACTTTAGTACTAGCTTATGGATGTGCCGTTAAGACTGCATAGGCTGTCGCCACGAAGAGAGCTCTATGATTGGGGAACAGGGAAGGAAAGGCCACCAGCTTCCATTCCGTGCTTCTGGACATTTTGACTCTGAACTGTGGATATGTAAAACTTGCTTGTTCACTAATAAACAAAGCTGTAAATGTTTAATGATGAGGAATTATTATGGTGCATGACACAGCTGGAGGAGCTTTCTGTAAGGAGTTAAAGGTGGCCATGTCAATCAAAGTTCCCACAAGTTACCCTCTGTGTAAGGACAAACTGGTTCTAAAGCTTATGGGAGACAGGTGTGGTGGCACACACCTTTAATCCCAGCAATCAGGAGGCAGAGGCAGGCAGATCTCTGAGGCCAAGGCCAGCCTGGTCTACAGAGCGAGTTCCAGGATAGCCAGGGCTACATGGGGGGGGAGGATATATATATACACACACACATAGAGAGAGACAGACAGACAGAGAGAGAGAGACAGAGAGACAGAGAGAGAATGAGTTTATGAGGAGAGACAATGAATTTACTAGCTCTATGACCATGGACATAAAATCTTTTTAGAAAAGATTTATTTACTTTAATTGTATATATATGAATATTTGCCTTCAAGTATGTATGTGCATCACATGCAAGTCTGGTGCCCATGAAGGCCAGAATGGGGTGTTGGCTCCTGTGAAAATAGAATTACAGATGATGAGAGCTGACATGCATGTGCTGGAGAGAAAACCTTGGTCCTCTATGAGGGCATCGAGGCTTCTTTACCACTGAGCTATGTCTCTGTCAATCTCAGTTTTCTGATATGTAAACCTTGAGGATAACACCAGCTTTGTAAGGTTTCATGCTAAGGATTAAACACACACTGTGTATGTGGAGCCTGGCACAGAACAGGACAGCAAAAGTTGGTGTCCAGCAAACACAATTATTAAACACTCAGATCGAGTTACATCAGCCTTGAGCCTATAATTTTGCAAACCATTGATCATTATGTCATCGTCTGTTTTTTAGGAAACAACTACCTGATAATTATACACTATCTTTATTATATTTCAATGAACAAACATGAAAGGTTGGAAACCGCACTTGAACACTGAAAATCAATTCCCACTGAGAAAAATCTTGATTCTTATCAACTTGTTATCAACTTAGTCGATCTCTCTCTCTCTCTCTCTCTCTCTCTCTCTCTCTCTCTCTCTCTCTCTCTCTCTCCTCCCCTGAGACAAACACACTCACACACATATACACATCTAGCTCTATAATCTAATTATCAATACTTCCAAAATATTTTCTCCTGGCAACTAAATCAATAAATTTAACTCCAACATATGAAAAATATCTTTGTCCACAATGTAATATTTCTTCACAGAAGTAGAAGTAACTGTTCTTTCTTGGATTCTACTGAATTAAATGCTATTTATAAATTTTCTCTGATTGGCTTGGAACTTCAGATCCTCCATCATTAATTATAACAACTATCCATGAAGACTAATGTTAATAAGCCATGGAGGCATGGGGATAAACCAACATGTGAGAAATAACTAGCTTCAAAAGCTCTCACAAATGAACCCAATCATTAAAAACAAGAAACAAAATAGTATTCAAAAACTTCTTGACCTATATCTGATGCCACTACAGACTCGTTATTTTATAATGGCTGTCAGAAACTATCATACTACGGCATCCATATGACACTTCCTTTGCAAATGGCTCTGTTTCATTTAATTATATCTTTACTGGTTTAGCAATCTCAGTGGATCAAGTACAGACATGCAGGCACACGCGACAGTGCCTGTGCATGCGCACACTTCAAAAAGGTAATGTTGAAACATTCTATTCATTTGATAAGCTGTGGAAAATAACTACGTTCCTGTAAATCATGACAGATAGCTGCATAGGATGTGCAAGTTTTACTGTTATGAATTTTTCATTTCTTAAAAGCATCCTACAATAAAAAAAAGAAAAACAAACAGAAAAGTAGTACAAACCAAGATAATTTCTCAGGCTTTGATTTATCCTCAGTTATAAAGATATGCATATGTATCACAATATTTTATGGTCCTGAAATCCATAACATTTATGAAAGTGCACTCTGTGCCATGGAAATAAGCCTTAGCTTGTGCAGTGACTTGAAGGCTGGGCCGGAACTCAGTGGAGTACAGCCGTAATGGAGGAGGAATAGATTTCTTGTAGAAGCATTTATTCGTCTTGAAAGACCCAGAAATTGGTGAATAAATAAGACCATGGTGTAGATGGGACCAGCAGCCATTATAGGTAAAGAGCTTGAAACTCAAACATAGTACTGAAAATAACAGATAAACTCTCTAGGCTCGTGGATGGTCCAGATGGTACATTTCTGCTAAGGAAATCTGAGGCCACAGAAACCATCTAAATTGCATAACATGGCAGTGGTAACAATGAACCACGGACTGAGTAGTTTGAACAATAGAAAGTTTTCATGTCTCAGGTCAAGCAGCTGGAAGCCTGGGATGAAGACTTGCTCTTGCACACTCCAGAAGTTTCGGGTAATTAGTGGGATTTGGGGATCATCTGTCACACCGCATTCTGGTTTTGTGTCTCTCTGTGTCCAGATTTCCCCTTATAGGGACACCAATATAGTGGACAAAGGGCCCAGCCTGCTCCAGTATCACCTCAGCTTAGTGAATTGCATCCAAAAAAGATCACATTCTGAGGCATCAGAGAAGTGTGTTCACACATATAAACTTGAAGGAACACAACTCAAGCCAACTGCACACCAAAGCTCATAAGCTTATTCAGTTTTGACAACTGTGTCACATCTGCAAACTTTGGGCTTCAGAAAGAGAGTTTTGGGTCATGCTAGGGAAGAAAAAAACCTGAATATAACTGAAGAAGAAGGATCTTAGACATATTCCAGTGATGTGCATAACTCATCTTGTCTCTCTGACACTCCAGATTGGAAAGGAAAGTCTGTGAGGGCAAGTACTCATCAGTCAGTCAGTCCTGGGCGCTCCAATAAGTACTGCCTGCTAGTACTATTCAAGGCTCCTTTGAGCTATGTCACTCCAAAAGTGTTACATCAGAAATGAGTCAATGATTACTCAGACTCTTATTTCAGAACACCAAGGCCCATAGAGAGTCTAAACTCACAGACCAGAGAGCTCAGCAGAGATCAGATCTCCTGAGTCCTGGCACAGTGCTCCTTCCTCACACCAGGCTACCACAATAAAGAAAACTCAGACATTCTTTCCTGATCTTTATCCTTTCTCTCTGTTTACCTTTGTCTCAGGCATCTTTGTTAAAAGTCAGTTTTAATTCATCTTTCTACCAACCAAGAGTTAGGGCAGGCAGACAGTAAGTGCTCAGTAGTTGACAGATAACCCTAGGAGCTGAGTGAGGACAGAAGCTGTGTGCCTTTATAAGGATAAGCTCCGCCGTTGAGGTGGCCAGCTAGCCTCAGGACTGGCTTGTCCCTCTGTATGGAAAGTCCAGGGCACTCCACTACTTCCCTCTGTTTTGAGAGAGGTAGATGTTCCTCTGAGCTAAACCTTCTCCTCTTCTCCTAGATCTTACCTTTGTTTTGGGTTTTTCTTTTTCATTTATTTATATGATCATGTAATTTTACCATGCTATATATGCTTTTTTCTTTCTTTCTTTCTTTCTTTCTTTCTTTCTCTCTTTCTTTCTTTCTTTCTTTCTTTCTTTCTTTGTTTTTTAGGTTTTTCTTATATATATATTATTAATTTATTCATATTACATCTCAATTGTTATCCCATCCCTTGTATCCTCCCATTCCTCCTTCCCGCCCCCCCCCCATTTTCCCCTTACTCCCTTCCCCTATGACTGTGACTGATGGGGACCTCCTCCCCCTGTATATGTTCATAGTGTATCAGGTCTCTTCTTGGTAGCCTGCTATCCTTCCTCTGAGTGTAGGCCTCCCCAGGTGTAGTAGATCCTACCTTTGAACTGAATCCATGGCGGTCTCTCCATGTGGCATCTTCTCTTCTTACAAAAGATATGGCCACCTCCCTCTCCTCCATGGCAACATGACTGCTTGGCCTTGTGGTAGCCTTTGCTTTCCACGCCTCTGTCATGGTACAGGCTGGTCACATTGTGCTATGTCCTCAGGCTTACACCTTCTGGCTGGCTGGGGATGTAGCTCAGCTGTAGAGTTCTTATCTAGGCCCTGTGAAGCCCGGATTTGATTCCCTTCCTTGCCAAAACAGGTTGGAAGCCAAAGCAGGAAGAGCAGAACTTCAGGGTTATCCCCGGCTATTTAGAAAGTATGAAACCAGCCTGGGCTAATGACACCTTTCTGGCCAGGGCTGAGGGGTAGGGTTGGGCAGGGGTGGGGGGAAGAAAAAGAAAGAATGCACCTCAGGATGTGAGTGCTTTTTAAAGTATTTCCTGTCATTTGTATTTCTTTTGAGGACTTTCTGTTCAGTTTCATGGTCCTGGCTCAGTTGTGTGCTTTGTTTGTTTGGTATTTGGTTGTTGCTTGGTCTTTGTATGTTTCTGACACTACTCCTCAGTCAGAGGCACAGCTGGCAAAGAGTTTCTCCTGCTCTGTGGGCGGCCTCTTCATTCACCTGACTCAACTAGGAGTTCTCTTGGATGTAAGAAGCTTTTCAGTCCCATGAGATCCCATTTGATGATTTTTTTAAATCTTGTATTTTGTGTTCCTAGAGTTCTGTTCAGAAACTCCATACCTGCACCTATCATAAGCTAAGGCACACTTACACTTTTTCCTCTAGCCACTTCAGGACACCATGCCTTCTGTTGAACCCTTTGACCCATCTGGAACTAAGAGTAGCACAGGGTGAGAGATAAAAATCTAACTTCATTCTCTACATGTTGAAACCCAGGTTTCCTGTCACCACTTGTTGAATATGTTGTCTTTTTACTAATAAATGTATTACATCTTTGTCAAAGATCAGGTAAGTGTAGTTGCATGGACTTATATCTGGGTCCCTTACTCTATCCCACAGATCTATGTGTCTGTGTTTATGCCAGGACCATGCTGTTTTTATTACGATGGTGCTGTAGTATAATTTGAAACGAAGGATAGTGATCCCTCCCAAAGCAAAACTTCTCAAGGAATCCATCACACCCAAGTCAGAATCACCAGGGACACAATTGACAGTAAATTCTAGAGTATAAACTAGTGCAGCAACTTTGTAAATCAATCTGGAGAGTTCTTAAAAAAAACAAACAAACAAACAAACAAACCTAGAAATCTAACCACCACACAACCAGCAATACCGCTCATGGGCATAAACCCTGACGTCCTTATACTCCACCACAAGGGCATTTGAACACCCACGCTCACTGTTGCTTTACCTACAACAGCTAGGATATACAATCCAGATATACTGAGAAGTGGATAGGGAAAATATAGTAATTGTACACAACATAATTTCCCAGGCTCAGAAAGACAGATGTCGCACATTCTCTCTCATATGTGGAGCCCAGCGTTGAATATTTTCCTTTGAATGTGGAAGCCAAGAGATTAATGAGGGGCCATTGGCAGAGGAGATGCATTGTGGGAGATCTGTGCATTACAGCTGAAACAGGAATAGAGGAAGAAGATGCCAGGGGCAGAGAGGTTTAAGC
Source organism: Acomys minous (assembly GCF_964271855.1). NCBI lineage: Eukaryota > Metazoa > Chordata > Mammalia > Rodentia > Muridae > Acomys > Acomys minous. The sequence goes on along the minus strand of NC_140501.1, from coordinate 6,127,731 downwards.
AGGAAGTCAGTGAGGAGATGGCGGCAGGAAGCAAGTAGATGCTAGGGAGGGTGAATTGAAATGAAGGGTGGGTGGGGAAAGACATATGGAAAGCTGTGATCTTACAGCCCAGGTAAAAATGTACTTGGATGGACTAGACGAACGCATGTGATATGAAAGACTGAAGAAGAACACTGGGCAGAAAAGTCTTAAGTATGAGTGGGGATTGAGAGATGGGGGACATAAGAGAGTAGAGGTGGGTTAATCAAAGCAAAGGGTGTGTGGAAAAGCTTTCTGGAAACCCACTACTTTGTATGCTAATTACTTGGTCAGATGTGTCATGCACAGGTGGACAACACTGCTCTCAAAAGATGTGGGCAATTAAATTAAACCCTCAATGCAAATGTATGGAATATTTCCCCATGAGTTATAAGTCAGGACTAACCCCAGATGCTCCATGAACAACACAGGCTGCTGCTGCTGTCCTTGGATGCCCAATAGAATCAGATAGGACGATCCTATTGCTGAAGGAACCATATACTTTTGTTGTGGGACATAGAGAAATCAATATGACAGGGACTCTTCCTCCCTGTTACTGGCTCTCCTAGTGCCAGAAAGTGTTGTCCAGGCAACTGGGGGAGGAAAAGACATCAGTGGTCTTACCCAGGATGGGAGCCTAAATGCTACAATATGCAATTCTGACTTGCCAGACAGGAAGTGCCCACTTGTATAATAGTGGCTTGACTGTTACAGAAACAACCAACCACCTGCTGCTTGTTTTTTAGGTTTGAGACACAGTGAACAGGACCCTAGACCTTAGCACACCTGACACCATGCTGAAAGTACCATTCATGCCTTCAAACCCACGTCATAGGCAGCAACACCTCAAAACAAGAGCAAAGACCTCGTCCATCAAAGTCCATAGATCTGGGAAAGTCCCGACATGTACTAACCTTGGTTTTTTGTTTCTGTCTTGCTGCTTCTGGCTAACTGTCCTTGCCAAAGGAAGTGTGTTAACCTAGAGTGTAGTTTTGTGCCTAAAATCCCACCCTGAGAAGGGATCAGTCCTGCACTTGGCTCCATTCACCCAGTGTAGTCACCAGGTGGCTAATAAGGACATCCTTTCTACTCCTTAACTCATGTCTAAGTGGATTTCTCTCACTGACACTTCACAAAAACAAGAGAGATTTCCTGCCTGGAACTCTAAACCTGGTCTAAATGCTATCGTTGGACTATTACAGGCTCTAGAAAGAACCTGTTGTTATTCTTTACTAAATAGTCAGATTGTTAAACTGCCTTTCAAATATTTATGTTTACACATAAATTTGCGCATCTCTCAACCTTGGTCAACAAAGCTTCTTTTTGTAGCTGGCAGCAGTTAATGCAGAGACTCATAACTGGCCAAAGTTCTGAGAACAAGTGACTGTGGGTGCTCAGCCCTAAGTGGACCATCTCTATCATCTCTTCCCTTGTAAAACTTAAGGAGCATGGTAGAAAAGGGAGCAGAAAGAACATGGGAGCCTGAGGATGTGGAGAGGCGCTGGGAAAGGCTGTCTTCTGGACATGACATGACCACAGCACACATGAGCTCAAAGCAGCTGTGGTTACCTTAACAAGACCAGAACAGTCAAAACTCCAGCAGAGATGGGAGAGAGGAGCTCACGAGGCTGCACTCCTTGCTAAACAACAACTGTGATAGTTAACGAGGGTGCATCATTTTTTTCTTTAGGAGTGTAACTACTGTTGCTCTGTCCATGCTCCAATAGATGGCACCACACCTGTGCACAAATAAGCGGCACTGGTTGGACTTAATAATAATAATTTTAAAAGAACATGAAGTTGGGAGAGGGTGTGCTCCTTTGGCGCAGGGTAGGGATGAAGGGAGAAAGGGAGATGAACGGGATCAAAACGCATTGTATACACACGTCCCGGTCACTGTGCTGTTGCTGTGAAGAGACACCATGCCCAAGGCAACTCTTATGAGAGAAAGCATTTAGTTGGAGGCTGGCTTACAGTTTCAGAGGTTCCGCTCATTATCATCATGGTGGGAGGCACGGTGGCGTGCAGGCAGCCATGGAACTGCAGCAGTAGCCGAGTGCTTTACAACCTCCAGCGTGGGCTTTCGAAGCCTCCAATCCCACCTCAGTGACACGCTTTCTCCACGAAGGCCACACCTCCTTTCAAAGAGTTCTACTTCCTGGTGACTAAGTATTCAAATATTCGAGCCTATAGGGGCCGTTGCTCTTTACACCAGCACAACATGTATATATGAGTGAAATTCCCAATGGATGCACTTGAAACATTTTTTTTAAGCATGGCTTCTAGCAGCCTTCCTTCCACACCTACAGACAACAGGCTGCCTTTTGTGCTCACAGGTTATTATAATTTCATGATTGGAGACCAGTCCTTCTCGTTACTGAGAAAACAGTCCAGATGTAAGGTGCCTGCCACTCAACCCTTTAAGACATTTAAATAAGCTTGAATTCTAAACAAAATATCTACTTGGAGAAAAACTTTATTAAAGTGTGAAAGACAGAAAGAGGCAGTGTGTCAGAAAACTTCCAGGGAAAGGACAGATGCCTGCGACATGCAAAAGACAGCTCAGGGCTGAAACGATCACTTCTTGGGTTTTCTCCATATTAAATTCTATAGAATATGCCACATTGCACTACTAGCTGTGGGGTGACTTTCCCAAGGGAAGAGAAACTCTGCTTTCTTCTTCTTTGTAGCCAACATCTAAGTCAATATCTAGTAGCTAATAACAGATCAATAAGTATATGCTGTCAGAGTAAGTGAATGAAAGAATAATAAGCCATGAGAGTAGCTGTGTAGGGTCCAGGTTAGCTGGAGATGGGAGCTTATCCCAAAACCTTCCCTCTTTTTCCAATTAAAAGTTAAAGTTTATTATTTAAAATTTTATTTTTTACTTTGTATTTGTGAGTGCGCTTGTGTGTCTGTGTGTATACACCAGGGGTGTGTGTGTGTGTGTGTATGCCCATTGAGACCAGACAAAAACACAGATCCCCTGTGGCTGTGGTTACTGGTGGCTCTGGGTGATGGGAACAGAGCCCAGATCCTCTGGAAGATCAGCAAGCGCTCTTAACTGTGGGGCCATCTCCCCATCCAGCTGAAACTTAGAACCTAATATAACTTTTTTCATATTGGTTTTGATACTGAGGACATAGTCATCTTAGGAAGCTTGAAAACCAAGGCTGAAGAGATAGCTCAATGGGTACAGAGCTTGCAAGCGTGAGGCCCTGAGTCTAAGTTCTAAGAACTCATGTAAAGCTGGTTGCTAGTGAACAACTCCAACTCCATGACATTCTGGAAAGTGCAAAACTTGGGGACATTAAAGAGATCCACAGTTGCCAAGAATCAGAGTAAGAAGGGAAGGATAAAAAGGTGAAGCTACTGTATACCAAATTGTAACAGTGGACGTGTATTGCACAGTTGTTCAAAATGTGCAGACTATACAACATGAAGGCTACACACAAACACAAGTAGTGTGCTTAGTAAGCTACCAACGTTGGCCCATCAACTGTAGCAAGTGAGCCACATCAAAGAGTTAATGAGGCAACTGGATGGAGAATGTAGCTTGGTAGCATGTGTGAGGCCTGAGTTAGATCCCAGCAGCAAAAGGAAACCAAAGCTCGTGGGAGTGTGTAGGGAAACTCAACTCTCTCTGCCTGCCCCTTGGGAACTGAAGCTGAGCCTGCTGGGAATTCAGGGAAACTCTCTCTGCCTGCCACTTGGGATCCTGCAAACTTAAAACTGCCTGAAAATCAGAGTCTATAGTGAATGCCTGTCATGACAGCTTCTCAGGAGGCTGAGGCAGGAGAATCTCAAGTTTGAAGCCAAACTGAGCAGTAACAGGGAAGCACTGTGTAAAACCAATTGAAAATAGAACAGTGGTAAGAGCAGGAGACTGCATCTAAAATTCCAAATCTCAGCGTTGCCCTGAAAGGCCAAAACCTCCCACAACTCTGCCTCAAATCTGCTCCCAAATTTCAAAGTCTCGTGTGTGTGTGTGTGTGTGTGTGTGTGTGTGTGTGTGTGTGTGTGTGTGTGTGTGTCCTACTAGGCCTCAGTGTCTGCCTGGTTCCTGAAACCTCATAATACAGACACTGTCTGCTGGAGTTGAGTCTCCTAGAGTCCTGGCTTCTGGCCATATCCCAGGAAACAGTTTTTCACAAGACTCATAACAGAAACTTCCCCACCTGCCATAATCCACCTACCTAATGGGCCTTGAGTGGTAGCTTTCTTTGTTTTTTACTATAAACTTTATCAAACTGTAACCATAATAGAACATCAAGCTTGGGGCACCCTAAATCCATGTTCCTGGGCCATAGTTACTCATCTTTGGCTCCTAAATAGCTTTTTTTTTTTTAGGTAAGAGTTGTGTTTTTGTGTCAATAAGCAAATGACTTTCAAGCTTTAACCATAGTACTCCATGCCACCTGAGGATGACCAAATTATACCAATGTGATTGAAGACTCTAGAAAAGACTCAGCCTCGAGCCCAAGAAAGTCACCCAAAGTCAGAATGGCCCCACACACAATCAGCTGCACTTTCACACTGTCCGTACTTTCTTTCTTCTGTTAGCCTTGCTTTATTCTGAATACTTACTCAGTAATAAGTGACTTACTGCATCGATTTTCCCATAATGCAGCTATCTTGACCATGTTCAAGTTTATAGAAAAGCATCAGGCCTAACATAGAGAAGTGAAGTTGAAAAGTGGCTGGATTCAAACTTAACTTTAAAAAAATCAGTAGCCCTTCTACATAAAAATGACAGATGAACTGAGAAAGAAATTCGGGAAACAATACCCTTCACAATAGCCACAAACAATATCAAGTATCTTGGTGTAACTCTAACCAAGCAAGTGAAAGACCTGTATGGCAAGAACTTCAAGTCTTTGAAGAAAGAAATGGGAGAAGATATCAGAAGATGGAAAGATCTTCCATGCTCATGAATCAGTAAGATTAACATAGTAAAAATGGCTATCTTACCAAAGCAATCTACAGATTCAATGCAATCCCCACCAAAATTCCAACACAATTCTTTACAGACCCTGGAAGATCAAGTCTCAACTTCATATAGAAAAACAAAAAAAACCTAGAATAGCTAAAACAATCCTGTACAACAAGAGAACTTTTGGAGCTATCTCCATCTCTCATCTCAAGCAACAGTAATAAAAACTACATGGAACTGGCATAGAAACAGATTCATTGATCAATGGAATTAAATAGAAGACTCAAAAATAAACCCACACACCTATGGACACTTGATATTTGGCAAGGAAACCAAAAGCATACAATGGAAAAAAGACAGCATCTTCAACAAGCAGTGCTGGTCTAACTGGATGTCTACATGTAGAAAAAGGCAAATAGATCCATAATTTATCACCATGCACAAAACTCAAGTCAGATGGATCAAAGGCCTCAACATAAAATCATATATGCTAAATCTAATGGAAGAGAAAGTGTGGAAGAGCCTTGAGCTCATTGGCACAGGAGACAACTTCCTGAACAGAACACCAACAGCTCAGGCTTTAAGATAAACAATTAATAAATAGGACCTCATAAAATTGAAAAGCTTCTGTAAGGCAAAAGATACTTTCAATAAAACAAAATGGCAACCTACAGACTGGGAAAAGATTTTAACCAACCCTACATCTGACAGAAGGCTAGTTTTATTTCTTTGAGATATATATATATATATATATATATATATATATATATATATATACCAAATATATACCAAACCAAATAACCCAAATAAGAAATGGGGCTCAGAATTAAACAGAATTTTCAACAGAGGAATATTGAATGGCTGAGAAACACTTAAAGAGATCCTCAACATCAAAATCAAAACGACTTTGATATTCCATCTTACACTCATCAGAATGGCTAAGATCAAAAACTCAAGCGACAGTACATGCTGGCGAGGATGTAGAGAAAGGGGAACACTCCTCCATTGCTGGTGGGGATGCAAACTTGTTCAACCACTTTGGAAACCAATCTGGCACTTTCTCAGAAAATTGGAAATAGTTCTACGTCAAGACGCAGCTATACCATTGGGTATATTGGGGGCATATACCCAAAAGATGTTCCACCATACAACAAGGACATTTGCTCAACTACATTCATAGCAACTTTATTCAGAATATTCAGACACTGGAAACAACATAGATGTCCCTCAACTGAATATGGAATAAATAAAATGTGGTACATTTACACAATGGAATACTACTTAGCGGTTAAAAACCAAGGACATCATGAAATTTGCAGGCTAATGGATGAAACTAGAAAAGATCACCCTGAGTGAGATAACCCAGACCCTAGAAGGAGAGGGTGTGGTGAAGGAATCAGGGATCAGATGTGGGAAGGGAAGGGAGGGGAGAGGGCTTAGAAAGAAAAGAGGAAAGAGATGGTGGAGACATCTCTGAAACAAGCCGGAGACCGGCAACAGGGTAGCCTCCAAGAAGGATATGGCGGTGACTCTAGCTGAGCCTCCTAAGCAGCGAGGGACATGGAGACTGAGCAGGCGACCTTCTAGCCAGGCAGGACTTACAGTGGAGGGAGGGGAACACCAACCCACCTACAAAACCTTCCACCCAAAATTTACCCTGCCTAGGATAAAGATAGAGCAGATAGAGTGGAGACTGAGGGGAATGACCAGCCCATGCCTGGCCCAACCTGGGACCCTCCCCACGGGAGAGACTCAAACCCTGGCACTGTTAATGACACTCTGCTATACTTACAGATAAGACCCTAGCAGAGCTGTCCTCTGAGAGGCTCCACCCAGCAGAGGATAGAAACAGATGCTGAGACTCACAGCCAAACATTAGGTGAAGCTCGTGGAGTCCTGTGGAAGAGAGGGGGGAAGGATAGAAGGGCCCGGAGAGAACAAGAACTCCACAAGAAGATCAACAGATGCAAACAGCCTACACCTGCGGGGCTTCCAGAGCCAGACGCACCAACAAAGACCGTGCATGACTGAACCGAGGCCCCCGACACAGGTGTAACCAATAGGCAGCCCAAGCTTCGTGTGGGACTCCTACTAAGTGGAAAGAGTGCTGTTGCCTAATTTTCGATTGCTTTCCCTAGCAGGGCTGCCTTGTCTGACCCCAGTACATGAGGATGAGCTCAGTCCTGATTGGACTTGATATGTTGGGGTGGGTTGGTGGAGGCTGCCTTTTTCTGAGAAGGAGAGGAAGAATAGGAGAGGAGGGTGAGAGGGTGGGACTAGGAGGGTGATACACTCGGTGTGTAAAGTAAATAAATAAATAAACTAAAAAAAAAAGAAGTGAAACTAAATTTCATGTAACTACATTAGACGCCAAAGCACTGACACCAATATCTAATTCACTTTTGGTTAGGGTTCATCAAAACTTCATCCCGTATTCCGGATCTCTATGGCTTTTGCTTTCCATTCACTCACTTGTTCATCCAACTACTGTGGCGAAACAATGTTATAAAAATATCTCTTACAACCTAAGTGGCTAAGGGCCGGGCGTGGTGGCGCACGCCTTTAATCCCAGCACTCGGGAGGCAGAGGCGGGCGGATCGCTGTGAGTTCGAGGCCAGCCTGGTCTACAAAATGAGTTCCAGGACAGTCAAGGCTACACAGAGAAACCCTGTCTCGAAAAACCAAAAAAAAAAAAAAAAAAAAAAAAAACCTAAGTGACTGGAAGTCTTCCTGGACTTCACAGGCAGAACTAATCAAACTATTAGAAGTCAGTTAAGACTGATACCCTACTGTGTGTACTGTTTCTTTAAGAGAACAGTGGAAGCGCCCACTTGCTTTGGGTTTCCCAAGTCATCAAGTTTTACAAACTAAGCTAATGTATACCTGTGTACTCTTCTAGGCCTTGACCACAAGTCATGAATATGTTATGGTAATAAATGCTGGAAACAAGGAACAGGTTGAAAGCAACCTTGTAAAGCCAATACCCACCATAAGTGATGGGCACAGATTGATGCGTCTGTTTGGGGTGACATGTGCAGTACTGTTTGCTGTCTGGGTCAGATGGAGGCAGATGGAGGCAGAGACTTAGACCCTTATTTATCTCTGTTGAAGATGTCTATAAAATATCCCTCATCCACTCATTCCTTCCCCCACACAGTGCTGTCTGTGCCGGTCAATAAATACAGAGCAAACATCTTCTGCTAGGGGACAGACACAGACACGACACACGGATCGATTCACAAGACGGTATTCTGACATGCACAGATGCAGACTCACACAACAGACAGACGAAGAAGGTCAGATACCACAAGGAGAGAGAAGTCCAATGTGGGTCCCCAGGTTACACCATGGGGAAGTGCTTTGCCCAATGTGCTCCAGGCACCATGTTGTTATGTGTGACAACAGATAAGGGCACAAGAAGAATAGAAAAGTGAGACCACAAAGTCTTCAGGAGCCTCTGGGGAAGACCTGGAAGGGAAGCTGACCTCCCCGTGTTTCACTATCCTCCCTTCCCTTGGCCGTCTCCTATGAGTAACGTGTTCGTTTCATTTTAAATGCTCTATCAAAATTGAACATTAAATTAATTTATGTTAAAATTATTTTCCCCAACCACAAGGCAGACTTCAGTACATTTAGATTCAACGCAACATCTGGGAACTTCATTTGGCCTTTCCATGTCTAGCCGACTGAAATCATTGAGCTTTTCACCTCTCGGAAGCATAGTTAAGGGCCTTTGGCTTTTTGGCCTGGCTTATGGGATATTCCAAGCTACCAGATAGTGTGGGGGCACTTTGAAGACAGTACCCCAGTTTGGTGGAGCATGACAGTCTCAAAGTCTTGGATAAGCAATGTGTTGCTCTCTGCTAGAATATGCCCCCATGTGCTATCTTTATATTTATGTAGACAACACAGACTACTTTCTAGGAGTAAGTTGGGGTGGCAGCCTAAGTGTTTGACTTATAATACTGCAGTTTATATGTTTGTTCTTCCTATGGTGAAAACCCCATTGTTTAAGTATCTGAGCAAAGAGCTCACACCCTGTATTGGCTCATTACTGTGACAAACTACCTGACAAAGCAACCTAAGGAAGGTCTATTGTGGCTCACAGTTTGAGGCCACACAGTCCATCACAGTAGGGAAATCATGGCAGCAAGAACATGAGGCAGGGGGCACACTGCAGCAAGCATCTGCTTTCACTTTGAATGTGATTTTATTTTTAAAATCATACAGAAGCTAGGTAGGGTGGGGCACAGCTGTAATCCCACGATTGAGGATGTAATGGGAGAATTCTACGTATTAGGCTACACTGGGTTATGTGGCAAGGAACAAAATAAAGGGGAAAAAAGAAAGGGGGGAGAGAGGGAGGGACTGGCCCTCAAATGTTAGAGTGAATGTCTTCCACAACTTCTTACATTTGTAAGAACTCAAAGGCTAGAAGGGAGTCAGAGACAGACACTTAATGATGTCTAAAGAAAAGAAACTCCCTCAACTGCCTGAAGGACAGTGGTTTGGCAATTTATCAAGAAGAAAAACCACATGCTCTCCACTGCCCCAGCCCCAATTCAATTCAAACAGTCTTCATCTTCCACAGCAGTAAATTCTCCAGATACATCACACAGCATCCCAAGTACTGGAAAGGAAGCTCCCACTCACACGAAACCTATCTTAAGATGCTGAAAATGGTCCTTTGTCCACATCACCCTGTCAATTGTAACCATGATTTTTATAGCTGAATTTCTGAGGTGAAGAAGATGTATTTAAATCAGCTCCCGTCAGGGGTGGTAAGGCTTATCTATCTGATGAGACTGTGAGCTAATGTGCCTCACCACCGGTTTGCTACTGATCACATCCCCTCCTGCCTCTGTCGCCCTGCCATCCTCCTCCAGCTTGAGTGGCTCCCTAGAGGAGGTGGAAGGATTCAGGACTAGGAGATGCTGATGGCAACAGGGGTGACCTGCTTGCATCCTTAGTTTCTTTCTTTGGTCTTCAGTAGCGCCCCTCCCCTCCCCTTCCCTCCCCTTCCCCTCCCCTCCCTTCCCCTTCCCCTCCTCTCTCCACGTCATTGTCCTGTCCCCACTGTCCCTCCATTCACTATACCCTACACTCCTGAGATTGGCCTTTGCTGAGGAATTCTAGCATCCTCTTCCTCACCTTTACTGAGAAATGCTGCTTTTTTTCTCTTCCTCTTCAGCTCCCTTGCTACCCACCAGTACCCAGCACTTTGATTGTAGTTCTGATATGGCTAACAGGCCTCTTAGCTCTAGAACTGCATCCATTTGCCCTTTACTAGAACTGCAAGTGACTATGAGGCCACGGGCCCTGCCTTCTTCGTGTCCCCTTTACTTACTGCGTTCTCCATCCAGGCAGCACAGGGTCATAACAGTCACCGGGACGCCTCTCGGGTTCTTGTTACCGTGCCCTTCATCCCGTCACCGTGTTTCTGTTTGGCTTGCACTGCCGGCCTCCCCTCTCCACCTGCTCCAGGAGTTCTGCCCCTTTCCTCCGCCTGCCCCTCTCTTGCCTCTGGAGACCTCAGTTTGCCATAGAGCAGTTGCAGAAAGGGGAGGAGTTGGCTTCCTCTCTCTGCTACAATAATTCTTAGCGTACTCTTCCAGTCAGCATTTGCAAACCTCCACAGCCTTTCTTGTTATCCGTTCCATCACATACCACCTCCCGCTGCAAGCTTCGTGGTCAGCACTTACCTGTGAGAGCTCACGGACTCCACAGTAGTTGACCTCTTGAGCTTTTCAGTTTGACCCACGTCGCTTTCTAAACGTACCCTCCTCTCTGTTCACTTTCATACTCCCTAGTCGCCCTCACACCCTCCATGTTTTCCTTATCGACCAGCCGTCACCTGTGCCCTCCCTCTCCTCTCCTTGGCACACGCTCCTAAGCCTCTGTCAGCAGAGCACTCCACCCTTGTGAACAACTTCTCCAGCTTCCAGCTCACGTGAACCAATAATCCAAAGAGCAGCTTCCAAAAGTCCTTGCCAAACAGAGCCACAAAAATCCTGAGCACCAATGCCTTGTGTGTGACTGCAGGGCAACCGCTGTGGGGACCAGGGAAAGCCTTACAGGAAGATACGGGGTGAGCAGTTGACCGGATGGGCCAGTTCTGGGTGATGTCATGCTGTGCTTCTGCAACCCCAGTGCACTTGTTGTTCACAAAGCTGAACTTAGAACCCCTCTTGAATTGCTTTTCTTTCTTAGGTGCATATATATTGCTTATGTCTCTCTAGAAAAGCTATACACATTACCTTATTTGGAAACAGGGTCTTTGCACCACAGTTCATGATCTCATAACAATACAATCCTATATAATATAATAGTTATAATGATACAATCCTATATAATAATATAATATTTATAATGACAGTCCTATATACTATAATATTATATTATATAATGATAGAATCCTAGATATAGCATATGCCTTAGGCTGATGACTGGTATCTTTACAAAAGAAAAGGCACAGCTGAGCATAGTGGTGCATGGACGCCTTTAATCCTAATCTGGAGACAGAGGCAGTCCGGTGTCTATGAATTCAAGGTCACCTGGGTCTATATAATGGGTCCCAGGCCAGCCAAGGCTACAGTAAGATCCTATCTCAGAAGAAAAAGAAAAAGAAAAAAGGAAGGAAGGAAGGAAGGACACAAGAAAACAGTAAGAAGCCCTCAGGCCTTGTAGAAGGGTTAGCTGAAACTACAGGCATGACATCCCAAGCCAAAGGAAAATCTGGAGCCACTAGAAACCAGACAGAACAGAGGAGCCTCCGCTGCAGCTTCTGGAGCAGCAGGCACCACCCACACACTGATTGCAGACTTCTTGTCCTTGCAAGGGAGAGAGACTATGTTTGTGCTGTCTCGAGCCATCCTGTATATGGAACTTTGTTACAGCAGCCCAGAACACGGATCTCGCCCACTGTTGCCCTTTTTAAGGGTATCAAGTGGAGATGGTGGCTTTCCTAATATTACAGTCCTTGATAAACGGAATGTTCTCTGCTAACCTGTAACTTGGGCATAAGTGAGGTAACGATTTCTTTCTCCTTTGTTTACTGCACAGTGAGCTCATTTATCAGAGTCGAGGAAAAGATAAATATTCCATCCCAATCCAAAGATATGAAATTAATAAAGTGCTGCTGTTGTAGGGCGCCGTCCCGGATGCTCTTACAGAGTTCAGTGGACCGTTTGGCACATCACAAAAGGTAATTAATCTTCTGTTAAAATCACCTGCTGAAACTCCGCACTTCCTAATACTTAATAGCATCCTGCTCTTCTTGGCGGCTCCAGTCTGTGAGCCTCAGTGCTGCTTCTCAACCCAGAGGAGCAGGGCCTCGGCCACACTGGTCACTTGCTCTTGATCCAGGGGGTACCTACTGCTGGCATTCAATGACAGGAGCCAGAAACACTTTTCTCTAGATGTCTATAGATGAACAATACTGCTGGTGATTTCCACTGCCATGTTCAGACCATGTCATGGCAATGGCATTTGCCATTAAGTGAGCAAAAAGCAATTCAAAGTGATTTCTGGTGCCAGGGAGAAGGCTCAGTGGGCCAAGGCTCCTGTCACCAGGCTCGAAGACCTGACATCAATCCCTGGGACTCGTGTGGTAGAAGTAGAGAAGTTACATTCCCAAGATGTCCTCCACTCTATCTCCAATGCACCCCAAACATACACATGCATACAACATACACACAAAGTAAACAAAAATATAATTAAAAATAAAAATACAGTGACTCGAATTTGGCTTCTTTCTATCCTCCAGTCACCTGATAAACAATTGCCTTGGCCTCTGCCCTTGAGCTGCACCAGTTCTCATGTCCAGCATTTTCTAGCCTCACAATACATCAGGGTAGTGGGCACAACACCTATCCGTACACCAGGCAGCAAAACAAATCCTCAAACATCTAGACAGATACTAAGGGATTATTGGTAAGTGCTGAGGAATGGGCTACAGATTACTTAATGAATGCAGAAACTGCTGGACAAACTCTGCCGCCATCACCATTGCGTGATGAAGCAACTTGGAGCTGCAAAGTCTCAGAATATCTTCTCAGAAGACACTTTTACCCTCTCCCATATCCATTAATGTGTGGAAAACACCAGGCGGATATGTGGAGAGGTTTGCTATTCTCATTTCATCAAGTGTTCTCAAAGCATCGTCGATCTGGACAACAGAAGGCTGGAATTGTCACTGCCCTCCAATGGTATCAGAGTCATGGAAAATGGTAAACAACTACGGACCACAAATATGGGAGGAAAGTCAGAGGTCTACAATGCAGTGCCATCTGCAATCAGGAGACACTAAAAGAAAAGTTGATGGGATGCAAACAAGATGTGCTTTAAATTAAGAGCATTCCAACATGGAGGGGGGAAAATCTCAGAAAGAGCATGGAAGACCTTTTCAGAACACAAAGAGTCTTTGAGCCATGTGTATTTCTTTAAGGGGAGAATGGAGACACTGAGTGGAGTGCACAGACTAACCAGCTAGGCCAGCTGAGGTGGCTGCCTGGGGACATGGGGACATTCTGGTCCAAGCACTGCTGAGGGAAGGGTAAAGGCTGAGGATAAGAACTTAAACAGCCTTGAAGGGCTGACAGTGTCCTGCAGGGCCAGCAGAGACCAATATGAGATGTGCAGTGTGCAAGGTACTTACTTTTCCACATACATACATCTCCTTCAAGACCAAGGCCGGCCATCATCCGTAAGGAGAGGACCGTGAGAGAAGGACCCATCCCCAGCCTAGCCCACTTCGTTTTGTCCCCTTCTGACTCTATTTTGTCTCTTTCATTGTTTTTTATTTTCCTTCTTAAGCATTATTTTGTGTAGTTACATTGGATTCCAGGAATTACAGGTCTAATTGGTAAACATTTTTATGGCAAAGAACCAAAACTACTCCCAAGAACAGACTTCAAAGCGGTTGCCCCATGCACAGAGCCCCTTGCCTGTGTTACAGGCTGGCCATACACAGTGCAGATTCATCCAAGCAGCTCTCCTGAGCCTTCAGCCACTTGGTCCCAGTGGATTCTAGGCTTCTAGCTATCTATCTGCAAGTAATAAGTATGCTCTAAATGGCAGGGGTGTGTGTGTGTGTGTGTGTGAGAGAGAGAGAGAGAGAGAGAGAGAGAGAGAGAGAGAGAGAGAGAGAGAGAGAGAGAGAGAGAGAGAGAGAGAGGGATCTGTTTTCCCAAACTTAGGCAAACAAGAATTTATGGTGTACATCAACAGTAGGCTAGGATACAAAAGGCATAGGGCAATGGACTCCTGTTTCTGACAGTTGTCATGGTGATGATATGATGACATGTACTGTTCTCCACAAAATAGGGTTTCTTTCTGAAGCTGGTAACCAGCACACCTGCTTTGCAGGCCACGCCCATAGGCAACCGTGCCACTGGGCTTAGACACATCTCAAGCACCAGTATATTCAACATCTCGTCCTCTGCTCAGCCAGAGTGCAAAAGTATTCTATTCTATCACCACTTGCCACGTGCAGTGATGTAGCACTGCACTGTGGTGGGTCCAAGTGGAGGTGCTTGAGTGCACTCATATATGTGTATGTGTGTGTGTGCTCATGTGTATGTGTGTGCTCATGTGTGTGTATGTGTGCTTGTATGTGTGCCTGTCTCTGTGTGTGCTCATATGCATGTGTGTTGTGCTCATATGTGTATATGTGTCTGTGTGTGTATACTCACGTATGTGTGTGTGCACACACAGGCACGTGCATGCACATGCTAACATATTCCTGATCAGCATCATTTCACTTTTTTCTTTTTTCATTAATTTTTTTTGTTTATTCTTCTCTCATATATTATATCCTGACCAGTTTCCCCTCTGGAGATATACTCTTAAGCATTAAGTATACACCAGATTTTGAAGAAGAGCTTGTAAAATAACTCATACTATTTCTATTGGGAAAATGGTGAACTGATGCGTGGGTATATTACTTTAAGTAATGTGCCATTAAAATCAAATTTACCTGTTTCTCTGTGCTTTTTAATGCAGTCATTAGACTTTTTTTTTAAAGCTACCTCCTAGGCTTATGTTATTCTCCATATTAGCTGTTCAGACCTTCACAGCACTGTAGCAGGTCTTTATCTGGAAGTGGAGCTGGAGAGTGGGGTATTGGGGAGTGCTGTGTGACCTCCAAGCGGGAGGTTTGCGATATGCATGCAGATCACAGGGGAGATCTCTGGACTACGGGGTGTCAGGGAGTCTGGTACTTAAAACTGAGGTCCTACAGACTGCAGAGAAACAAGAAGCAGTGGAAATGGCAACCAGGAAGCCCAGGTTCTTTTTGTTTTGTTTTTTGTTTTGTTTTGTTTTGTTTTGTGAGACAGGGTTTCTCTGGGTAGCCTTGGTTGTCCTGGACTCACTTGGTAGACCAGGCTGGCCTAGAACTCACACACATCTGCCTGACTCTGCCTCCTCAAGTCCTGGGATTACAGGCGTGTGCCACCATGCCCGGTTTACATTTATTTATTTATTTATTTATTTGGAGTGGGTGGCCTGGGTGCTATGACATGCATAGAGAAGTCAGAGGACAACTTTAAGGGTTGGTTCTGTCACTCCACCATGTAGGCCCTGCGGATTGAACTTGGGTCGTTAGGCTTGGCAGCATCTCACCTGCCCTAGACTGTACTTTCAACAGGGTTTGAAGACTGCTCACCTGTCTTTTTCCTGGCAACAACTCCTGACCACTAGGCAGGCTCCCGAGCTTGATGGGTTTTCAACCCATTGGTGATGGAGGATGAAAACTACGATCTTGCAAGACCTGGTCTCACCCTGAAGGAGTTTACATCTGAACACTTGGACTCATCCCATTTAACCTCAAGTCAGCTGAGAAAACACCAAGCAGTATGTAGAGGGGTTGGCAAGATGGCTCCCTCAGTAAAGGGCTCGCTTCCCAATCATGAAAACCTAAGTGAAGGATTTCCCAGAAACACATAAAAGCAAGACACTGAAATCTAGTGCCGGGGAAGGACAGGGATGCAGGCAGGTCTGGAGCTCACTGGTGAGTCAGGAAAAGGAGGTCCAGTGACAGACTCTGTCTCAAAAACTAAAGTGTAGGGGCTGGAGAGACAGCCCAGTGGCTATGAGCACTCGCTGCTCTTGGAGAGGACACGGGTTTGGTTTCTAGCACCCACATGATGACTCCAGGTCCAGGGATCCAATGCCCATTTCTGGCCTCCAGTAGCACTATACTCACTGGGAACACCTGCATACATGCAGATAGGACATTCATACATGTAAGATAAAAATAATTTTCTACCATAAAATAGAGAGGGCTGGTGAGATGGATCAGTGAGTAAAGATGCTTGCCACCACATCTGACATCTGAGTATAGTACCCAGAACACATATGGTGGAAGGAGAGAGCTGACTACAGTGAGGAGTCCTCAGACCTCTGCATGCCTCACAGACACACACACACACACACACACACACACACACACACGCACACGCACACGCACACGCACACGCACATGCACACATACACACATGCATGCACAGATACACACACATGTGGGCATGGAGGCATGCACACACATATATGCATGTATGCATCCACACACATGCACTCACAGATATATACACACGTGCACAAATATACATACATACATACATACACACATGCACACACGCGTGCATGCACATGGAGGAAGTATATTGAGATGAATGTCTAAGCAATTTAGAATATAAGCTGTTCTTTGGGCCAGGGCCACCACTGGGTGGGGTTTTCATTGCCAGGAGGTACCTACGAGCTGAAGTCCAATTCTGCTCAACTTTCCTAGCTTCAAATCTACAGGCTACATGAGCTGGAGGCGTCCTTTTCTAGTTTGGGCAAAGGTGTGGCAGGGCCCCTCGGTCACCGTGTTTCATATACCCAAGGAAACGCAGCTGCCTGACAGCCAACCACACTGCAGAAGAATCAGGAAAATCCCACTGACAGACTCCATTATCCACCAGACGGAAACTGAGCCAGTTAGCTGTGAGAGAAAAGTTGTAAATACACAGGGAGCTGGGAAGCACAATGCAGGAGGGCTAATAGAATCTTTAAGTGGTCCCTACCCGACTCTGTGATGTCTCCTGGAGGTCAGGAAGGATCCAAAGGAGGCTTAACACACAAATCTTACTGTTTAACATTCCCAGTAATCTTCATGTTAACCCCTCAATAGCTTTCAGATATTGTGCCATTTCCTGCAAAATTAAAATTAGAATCAATACAATGAACACTCGCCATGCAAAACAATTGAGGGCTCTTTCAGCTTGAAGTTCCATTTAAACCAGGGGGGATGAAAAGAACAGACAGCCCTTTGTTCTGTTCATTCCACGGCCCTGCAAATGGCCTCTTAGCCAGAATAGCTCCTCTAATCTTTAAGTTTTAATTAGCTGCCCACAATTCATAAACTATCAAGAATTAAAATGCTGATACCTCATTCTCCTGAGAAATGGCACACAATTAACCTCTTTTTTTCTGGTCAAAGGCAGAAATTGAGAAAGGGTAATGACAAAATTAATCTATTCTGGTGGCAGGGCCTGCCATAGGGTGAGAAACAGCATCAGCCCTGCATCAAAGGGGTCAGCGATGGCCTGTGTGTCAGGAACTGCACATCCCTCCTGCCTTTTGTCCCCCTGACAAGTTGTTTCACAAACACTGGGCCCTGCTATCTAATCAAAGTGTTTAATGAGTCCATAGAACGAACCGCCTAGCTCAGCTTTCTTCTCTCCCTGAAAACAGGCAGGCTCGGCACTGGACTCCGCTAAAGCTCTAGTTTTCTGGAAATGAGAGTAGAGAGAAAGGGGGAATGAGAAACCCACATCTTCCCAGGGTGGAAGAAAAACTGGTGCTGGCTGTAAAGCCAGACGGAGTTGCTGGCACCACCTTTGTGCCTTTCCCTAATAATCATTCTCCCAGAAAGACAGGTCCTGCTTTTTAATTCTTTGGAGCAAATTACATGATAAATATTTAAAGAGCATTAGCCATATCCACTTAAGCTTAGTTGAAAACTCATAGGACAGAATCCAGCCCATCTTTTAGAACACGGAGCCATTTCAATACAGGCTGTCAGTAAAGTCACTGTGAGATAACGTCAGAAGGGAGGCAATGGAGTCCTGTCTGGTTTCAAACCTCCCCAGTGAGGAGGGGCTATGTGCTACAGGGAAAGGCACTGAGCCTCCAGGAGCTTCTCTCTAAAACACGAACAAGAACCTGTGTTGTGAGAAGAAAGCAGAGATCAGCTCAGCACCTGGTGTGTCGTGAGCACCTGCCAAGGTCAGCTACTAATATAGCTCAAGTCTTCACCCCTCAGCATGTGCTGGGATCAATCCCCAATACGACAGCACTGGGAGGCGGGGCCTAATGGGAGGCGTTTAGGTCACCAGGCTCTCCCCCAATGTATGGATTAATATTGAATAAAAGGGGCTTAAGGCCACTTGGTCAAGCTCTTGCTGTCTCGCACCCTTTCTCTCTCTACTGAGAGTTGGCATCCACCATGGGATGAGGCTGGCTTCAGCTGGATGAAGCTGGATGTAGCTGGAGGGCCTCACTAGCCACTGGACCATTGATCTTGAGTTCCAGCATTCAGAGCTGGGAGACAATAAGCACTCATCATCAATTACCTTGTCCTAAGTATTCAGGTAACATAGCGCCATGGGCTAAGACACCTGCTAGTCATTCAGTCTTGGAGCCTAAATATCCTTAATGAGTTAAAAAAAAAAATACTATTTGGTATTGAAAATCCTTTAGGAATTCCAATTCCTGGTATTGGAAGGCAAGCTAAAGAACTGTGATGATTCTATTGAGATATCATACACACACACACACACACACACACACACACACACACACACACACAAGCCATTCAAACTGCAAGTCAATGACTAGTGCATTCAAAGCATTGTAAAGGTCGGCACAATATATCTGAGAATGTTTTCACTTCTGAAAAAAAAAAGGTTCAATATCCTTTGTAATTATTTCTACCTCTATATATTTATTCAGAATTATTTCATATAAAGAAAACCATGTAATAGGTGGCCGTCTGTGCTGGCTTCTTTCACTTAGCATGATGTCTTGAAGCTTCATGCATGCAGGGCTAGAGAGGTAGCTTCGTTGTTAAGAGCACTAGCTGCTCTTCCAAGGGTTCCAAGTTCAAGACCCAGCACCCACAATTCCTGATAGCCACTTGTAAATCCAGCCTCAGGTGATCTAACGCCTTTTTTTAAATGACCACCAGAGATACTGCATGCATATGATATATAGACATCTGTGCAGGCAAAACACTCATACACACAAAATAAAAACAAATCTTTAATTAAAAAATCATATATATCAAGATTTTATTCCTATCATACATATAAATTATATCTTGCTTTTTGGCAAAATATAAATTCAATGTTAAACAATAGAACAGAAAGTACCATAAAATAAACAACTTTCATCTGAGTAGGACTGTTTCCTAACCCACACTGTGTGTTAACATTTAAACAAGAGATTTTGTTTCTGTGCCACAAAAGTTGTGAGTGGATGTTGTTCACTTCCCATCGGTGAGCCTCGAGAAGTCAGAAATGTTAACAAAGAGGCTGATTTACAGTTCTCAGAGTTAGGACTCAGGCACAGAGCGTCTGACTCCAGCCCAAGTGTTCCTTGTTACATCCTAACTGCTATGATGGCGAAACTGCCGGCTCGTGAGTGACTGTGGAGCATAGAGAGACAATGGTTTTGTCTGGGAGAAAATAGAAGGTGACAAAAGCCACTTCCCATTGCTGCCATTTGCCTCCCCCACAGACACCCCCATACACAGTCACCAGGAACTAGGCAGCCAGCAGAAAGATACCTCTCTCTCCAACTTCAAGTGTATCACAGCTGGTTCCAGGGATGGCATCCCCCTCAGAGAAGCAAACCCCTTTGTTATGTCTCCCATGGTTTTATTCCATGGCTAAATCACTATGTGAGGTTTCATAGCATCACCACCTCAAGGCCACAGCCACTGCTCAGAGGTACTTTTGCCACGGATGGTGGGAATGGACACAGTTCCTTCAGTCTGTGAGCTCCGAGCTGAACTCCCCACACAGGTCACACTGCACAAAGCATGGCAAGCTGTGTAAGCTTGCTGTGTAAGTTGACGCTGACTGCGCTGGAGAGGCCACACAGCTGTAGTACCAGCTTTATCCCTTGAGACAGGTGTCCCTGCTCTCAGCTATGTGGAAGCAGGCCAGTGTCTCCAAGTAGCTCATTGTCACTGTCTTGGGACCCTCAGTCAGTTGGCTCCAAGTTTTACACAGTAGGTCAGAGTGTGCGAGCAGAGTGCACACTGGCCTGCTCCTTCAGTGAGCAATGAGATGTGTTGCATTTTCAGATTTTGTGCGATTTATCTTTTGTCCCTGAAAAATAATAGGATCTTATCTTTGTCTAGTGTCAGAGGTTGTCTTTGGACAACCTCAGATATTTGACAGGCCCATGACATCAAGCAGGTGAGAAAGACTGGCAGGCCAGAGGTCCTCAGTAACTGCTGGGCCCAAAGCCCGAACACTCTTGAATTATTTCCAACAATTTGACCCCATCCACTCCCTCAGTCCAGTAAATAAGTCCAACAATAAATTACGCTGTGTCGCATATGACCACTACAGACACGTTAGTGTTTTCAATGGCACCGTGTGCACACCTCCTGTCACTTCCACAGAGGCTGTATGGCCGAACTAAAGTCAATCCAGCTCCTCACTGGAATGCCAAGGGAATGTTAGCTGTGACTATCCCACACTCCAAATCCACAGGTTGCTTCTGTGCTCAAAACTAGTCCCAAGAACCAGCTCAGGGCTGGAGAGATAACTCAGCTCACACTGCTCTTGCAGAGGACTGCCAGTTTGGCAGCCACGTCTGGCAGCTCACAATCTGCTGGACCCCCAGCTCCATGGGATCTGATGTCTTCTTCTGGCCTCAACAGGTAATTTCACTCATGAGCATAAATGCACACATTCACACATACATCTAATTTCTAACTGTTTCTCATAAAATAAAGGAACCAGCCCTTCAGCAAGCGACAGTGACTCATCCAGACCTTGTGTGATGACGCTTGTCAAAAACAAGTATGTGCTCAGAATACCGTACAACCTGGAGCAATGGTACAGATGTACAAGCCTAGTGGAACTGAGAATATTCTTTTTTTTTAATTGAAAATAGATTCTTTTCTCTACAATATATCTTGATTATAGCTTCTCTCCCTCTATTCCTCCCGGTTCCTGCCTCCCCTCCTCTCTGGATCTACTCCCTTTCTGTCCCTCATTAGGAAAAAATAGGTTTCTAGGAGGCCACAACCAACATAGCAACATAAAATATAATAAGACGAAGAAAAAGCTTTCATATCAAAGTTAGACACAGCAACCCAACAGGAAAAGTGTCCCAAGAGCAGGCACAAGAGTCAGACCCACTTGTTCTCACAGTCAAAAGTCCCATAAAAACACTAATAGTTATAATATATTCTCAGGGGGCCTGGTGCAGACCCATGCGATCCCTGTGCTTGCTGCTTAGCCTCTGTGGGCTCATATGCGCCTCCCTTAGTTGATTCAGAGGCTGTGTTCTCCCGGTGTCTTCCATCCCCTCTGACTCTTGCAGTCTTTCTGCCTCCTCTTCTGCAGGATTCCCTGAGCTCAGAGGGGAGGGATTTGATGGAGATCTCCCATCTGACTCTCTCTCTCCATGTAATGTCTGGCTGTGGGTCTCTGTATCTGTTCCCATTTTTGCCTCTCTGATGATGACTGGATAAGATACTGATCTATGTCTATAGCAAAATATCATTAGGAATCATTTTTTTGGCCAGTCATGTTTGGTTTTACCATAGGTCATTGGGCTATCTAGACTCTGGTCCTTGGTCACACAAGCAGTGTCAGGTATGGGTTCCTTGTCATGGAGTGGCCCTTAAGTCAGATCAGACATTAGTTGGCCACTCCCACAAGTTCAATGCCATCATCGCCCTAGCACATTTTGCAGGCAGGACAGATTCTAGGCCAAAGTTTTTGTGGCTAAGCTGGTGTCTACATTTCTGTTTGGGGAGCCTGCACCAGAGACTAGCACATAGGGGTGAAGGCTCCGCGTAGCACCAGCTGGACTTCTCCATGTTAAATGAGTTGTGTGGGTATTGTCCTCAGCAATGGGGTCTATGGTCAGTTTGCAGAGAGCAACCTTTTGCCTTAGCATCAGCCTGGATTGTTTGGGGATTTTCATGGGACATGATACCCTGGCCTGACCCAGGTCAACAGTTCAATTGAATGCAACCCAGACCTGCCACTGGAAGCCTTGCCTGGCTACAAGAGATGGCCAGTAGAGACTCCACACCCCATGACTGGGACTCCTCAGTAGGACCACATTTATAGACTCTAGGAAGTTTCCACTTCACTAGGTTTCCACATCACCCCCTTTAATCTCCTGATTCCAGTCCTCTTTCCCTCCATCCCATCTCTCTCCAGCCTGCTCTCGCCTGCTCCTGTCCCCACCTTCCCCGAGTCCATGGGCAGAATCTATTCTATTTCCCCTCCTCAGGGAGAGCCATGCATCACCCCAGAGCCCTCCTCTTTACCTAACCTCTCTGGGTCTATGGATTATAACTTACTCATCACTTACTTAATGGATAGCACACACTTAAAAATGAATACAAATTTCTTTCTGGATCTGGAATACCTCTCTCAGGATAATTTTTTTTTCTAGTTCTAGCCATTGGCCTGCAATTTTCATGACGTCATTTTTTTTTTTTAAGCTGAGTAAATTGTGTAAATAAACCACATTTTCTTTATCCATTCTTCAGTTGAGGGGCATCTAGGCTGTTTTCAGTTTCTGGCACTATTGTGAGAGTAAAGCCCTAGTGAACATAATTAAGCAAGTGTCCTTGTGGTAGGACGGAGTGCCCTTTGGGGGTAGGCCCAAGAGTGGTAATAGCTGGGTCTTGAGGTAGATGGATTCCCAATTTTCTGATGAATTGTCCTACTGATTTCTATAGTGGCAATATAGTTTTGCACTCTCATCAACAATGGAAGAGAGTTCCCCTTGCTCCACATCCTCGACAGCATGAGCTGTCATTTGTGTTATTAATCTTAGCCATTCTGACAGGTGTAAGAAGCAATCTCAAAGTAGTTTTGATTTGCATTTCCCTGATGGCTAAGGATGTTGTTGAACATTTATTTAAATGTTTCTCAGCCATTTGAGATTCTTCTCTTGAGAATTCAGAATGAGACTATTCTAAGCCCACACTTGTGCCCCTCCCTTCTATTGGCTGTCAGGCTATGGAAACAATGGCTCCACGATAGGAAATCTCATGCTGGGTGGGGCCTGGTGGCAGCGAGGGGAGGGATTTGTTTCCCTGGGGAGGACATCCCACACGATTCTGACCATTCATCAGACCACCTTGCAGGACAGACTGGAGCTGAGACAGCAAAGAGCTGGTGATAGATGGGCCTGCCCGATGGCTGAGACGGCCTAGCTACGTGTTCCTCTAACTCCCTACATAAGCCTAAACCCCGAGTCAGAGCCCAAAAGATAGACTTGGAAAGTGGAAGAGTGTATGTGTGTCTGCGTGTGTGTGTGTGTGTGTGTGTGTGTGTGTGTGTGTGTGTGTGTGTCTGTGACTGGTTCTTTCTATCCCTCTTCCCAGTGTGAGCACGTTGGATAAACCCTTTTCTGCTTTTCACCATTATTTGTTTGTTTAATTAGCTTTACTGAGGATGGATGGCTAAACTCAGCTTATTAAGGGGTGTGAAGGGCTCTGGCCCTGGTCACTGTGACAACAGGAACAGTGTAACACCAGGACTGACAGGACCAACCTGTAAGAATGTCACATGACAGAGCCCTGGATCTGATGGCTCGGCATTGGCATGAGACCCAATATTGATTGTTCTGGAAGCTGCCAGGGCCTGTGTTGGCCAGCAACTGCTCTTCAGAGAGCATTCTTCTCACCCAGCACACATTCAGGAGGCCAACACCTGTGCAAAAGAAAAACCCCACAGGGATAACTGAGTTGATAATTAGGGGATTGGGTACCATGTTGCCACGTAGCTGTCCTTCTATTTGTGTTGGACTGTTTGGTTTCTAAGTCCCTGAGCCTAAAACTCTTACTTAGTTCTTTACCTCCCAGTTACATCTAAAAGCCTCCCTAAACCTCATTTGTCTAGAAAGTTCTTTGAAATCTACATTTTAAAATAGCAATCAAAATGAGATAAGTAGCTTGAAAGATGGAGAGAATTCCCCCGTTGCTAGGATTTTTTTTTTTTAACTAGCCACCATGTCATGTGTAGCTACCATCCTGGTTCACTGGTCCATGGCCTAACTTAACCTGGGTTGGTGTCCTGACAGCTCAAGATTGCCCCGAATGCTCCAAGGTGTCTGTTGACGAAGACAAGCACGTGGTTTTTGCTGTTGCTCTTTAGCACTACTCTTTGCCTCCCTCTCTTTGTTTCTTCTCATTATGCAAATAGAAAAAGCAATGCAGATATAAACAAACATGATGCTAAACACAAAGGCAGCTTTGACGTTCAGGGAAGAGCTGCTTATCAACTGACACCGGCAAGCAACTCTTGACTGTGTTTGTGACACAAGGCTAGGTGACATAAGACATGGCAAAGAATGGCACCCTCGATTTAGATTCTGAGATTCTCTTGTTGGGAACACAATAAAACAACTGCAGCAAAGAACGCACCTTGCGCTGAGCCATTGTTTGAGCAGATACGTTATTACTGGCAAACGTACACTCAGTATTTTCATTTTTTGTGTAGCCTTGGTTGTCCTTGACTCACTTTGTAGACCAGGCTGGGCTCAAACTCACAGTGAATCCACCTGCCTCTGCCTCCCAAATGCTGGGATTAAAGGCATGTGCCACCACTACCCAGATTACACTAGTATTTGATCTGTGTTTTCTGGTCTGCGCATAGGTCTTGATCTTCAAGTAATAACAGTAACCAATCATAGCACTTAGGACGCAGAGGCAGGCAGAGGGATGTGAGTTCGAGGCCAGCCTGGTCTACAAAGTGAGTCCAGAACAGCCAAGGCTATACAGAGAAACCCTGTCTCAAACAAACAAACAAAAAATAGTAACCAGTCAAAAAAACAAGCCAATAAAAGAATAGCTAGATGTGCAAGCATGAGGCTTCCTGTACTCCACCTACACACATGATAACTGAGAGAGAAAAGAGTTGCTTTGGCTAAAGGTTTTCCGGTCCTGGTACATGAGTAAGTAGACCTCTTCCTTTGAGGGCCCTGGTAGAGGTTCTGGGTATCAGACTCAGGGGATCTGTGGCAGAGAAAGCTGTCCAGGTGTGTTCAGAGAAAGCTCAGGGAGAGGAAGCATCCAGACACCCTCCCATCACCCCATCAGGAGAATGGCCTCCATCAGCTGAGGTCACTATGCCCCAATGATTAAAGGCTCTCCGATCTCCCAACAGAACCCTCCTGGGTACCCAGATGTTAACACTGGGCCTTTGACGTCCACCCCCAAACCATTGCAGGTGCATCACTAAGGGCGATCTACATTTTTCTGAAGAGTCGGTACTTGCCAATGATGGAAGGAAGAGAAAGGTGTCCAGGAAGTTCTTCCTGTGCAGGTAATGCTTTCCCTGGGCTGCGTGCTAAGTGCTTTTCTGGGAGGTTGTTTTGTTTTTTTGTTTTGTTTTGTTTTTTCATTTTTCTCTACAAATGAAGAAATAGCAAGAGGAGTTATAGATCTTAGGAATGTTGTGCAGGCACTATGTGGAGGCTCAGCTCAGATTGAGGACATCAGCCTGTAGAGTCTCTGCTCTTGACTGTTCCTCATGCCACATGTGAACACATGGCTGTGACATGATACTTTCAGCTTCTCCTCTGCTGCCTTTGGACTATGCCTTCTGTCATCGGCATTAGTTAAAAGGTTTGGGTTCAACATCATCTTTATTGCCACATAAGAGTCCAAGGAATATAATAGATGATAGTAGATAGACAGACAGACGGACAGATGGATTAAATAGAGATGATAGATAGAAGTGATAGATGGTAGATAATCATAGAAAAACACTCCAAGCTAAGAACAAAGATGGTCTCCACAAAAAAGCTCAAAGGAGAATTGTTTTCACCTTCCAGCATCTTTTCTGATGGGATTTTCACCATATATCTCAATTGTCGACTCTAAAAACATAAATTTTCATGTTTTTCTTAAAGTGTTCTAACTCTCAAGCATGAGAATGTACTTTCTAAATTGAAAGATCGTAACTAAAGAAGACAGATGGAGGGGAGAAGTGAAGGAGAACGTGTGGGCTGCGGCGCAGCTGTGGAAAGTGATGGCTAACCACTGAACCTGGGGCATCATAGAAGGGCCATCAGAAAGACAGACTCAACAGCTACATATTTCAAAAAAAAAAGTCAATTATTTCCCTTTGCTCCCTTGTCGTGGGATGCCTTATCCCTTGTCCCCTCATCTTATTTACGCCACAGTAAAAATATGCTGGTGCAGGTGGCACCATGATGTCTCCAAGGACAAAGCAACCAGTGCTTTTTATCTTACATGAGAAAGAACGTCTAAAATATGAGGTGTTGGAACACAGTCAGAAGCATATGCCTGGGGAAGTGTGAGAGAGGCTCCAGGGGGAAAGGCCGAGGGCCTTTTACCTCAGGTGCATTTTGTTGCCTGGATTGTTCTTAGACATGATTTCGTAGCTCCTGTGACTAGAATTTACATTCAACTTGTAAGACATGTTTGTTCTTGTTGGTTGTCAGAACATAGATACAGAACCCAATCTGGTCAGTGCGCCCTGAATCTGGACATGACCTTCTGCTTTGCTAGGCAACTGCATTTAAATTGGTTTGCCCTTAGAAAGTTCTGGGAAAGAGCTGCTCTGTTAATATTTGGAGTATTCTGGCTGACAGTTACTTACATGTTCTTCTGAACTCCAACAACCGTCCTCGGACCATTGCTTTCTTTGTTATGTTCATGTACAAAGGTACACTACAACTAAAGTAAGATTTTCTATAGCATCAGACTATAATCTCCCCTTGCCCCCACCCCCTATTCATTCAGGTCCTCAGATCCCAGGTCTCGCAGACACAGATCTGCACGGGTTGGCTGAGAAGTTGGCCATGGGGGAAGCAAGTTCTTTACAATGCTGTTCGCATGACTAGTGGGAAGTTAGGGACCATACACAACTTCAGCTCCTTCCTCTAATGTAAGTGGGCTATTTCCCTTTCCCTCTGATGTCTCCTTTGTTCACATCTTCCCTCTCCTCATGAGAAATAGTCTCCATCTTCAGGTATCACCAATAAACACAAATAAAACTTGTTTGGCTTCCCTTGTTATAGAGACTAGCCACACAGAGTGTGGAGAGTCCTTTTGACTTACTCAAGATGCAGAGCGTGGATGTGTGAGTGTGTTTGGTCCTTGTGCACTATGGGATATAATTGTGATGCCCACACTAACTCATCGAACAGCAGCAGACAGCAGAAGATGTTTCCAGATGTTCCATCACGCATGGCTTATGGTCAGGAGCAGATTCTGAGAAACGCAAGATGATTTCATCATTGTGAAAACAGCAGAGAATATGCCAGCTAGCTCGATGTCACCTGACAAAATTAAAAACAAAGACCTAATCCATCAAAACCCATAGCTCTGGGAAAGTCCCTACATGTACAAACCTTGCTTTTTGGCTTCTGTAATTCCACTTCTGTCTGTTTTAATTAACTGAAGTGTGTTAACCCAGGACATGTTTGTTATTTTAAAGAATGAAAATCCCAATCATTCTATGTTGATGTTATTTTTATAAAACTGTGTTTGTTTCTCTTAAAGCTGCTATCACACAAATAATTGAGACTCTTTGATAGTACAAGGCTTCACAACACAATCTGAGCAGTTTAATCCTGTTCTTAATCCTCCATGCTATTTTGTCTCACTCCCAGCAAACACCCCGGAGATACTTGCACTTTGTAGCTTTCCTGGGCTCCAGCTCTCTCCTCCTGCTCTTCCTATGACTTCTCCCCATGGCTCCAGCCTCTGCTTTCTCTCCTGACTCCTCCTCCCCCAGCTGGCAGGAAGTCCTGCCCTATTCTGTTCGCTGCTCATTGATTGGCTGTAAACTGCTTTATTTTTGTTTGTTTGTTTGTTTGTTTGTTTGTTTTTTGGGACAGGGTTTCTCTGGGTAGCCCTGGCTGTCCTGGACTCACTTTGTAGACCACGCTGGCCTCGAACTCACAGCGATCCGCCTGCCTCTGCCTCCCGAGGGCTGGGATTAAAGATGTGCACCACCACACCAGGTGTTGAAAGATCCCCAAAGGGAGACCCTCACTCAAGCCTCGGGATGGCGCGCACCCAAAGACACACAAACGACCGTCTTGCTGTAAATACATGAGGCAGTTTATTGGCGGAGCTCCGGGTCAACACGTATCTCACGCAGGAGACAGAGGGGTCGACCCAGAAGCCCAGGGGTTTGGGGTTTATATGGGCAAGGGTCGGGGGGGGGGGGGGGGGAGTGGGAAGTTTCGGCGCGGCCACACACAACTGGTTGTTTCAAACATTTGAACATCAGCAAATTGCGTAGGCAGATCTGGGGTAAGCTCAGACTTAATCATACGGGAACAGTCCTTGGTTCCTGTTTTTCTTGAAACCCGAGGGTAGATGTTTTATCTGAGCTGACAACACATCTGGTTAAACTCAAACCTGGAACATTGTGTGCGGGCCTTAAAGAGGATTAAGCAAACATCATAAAATTGGATGAGGGGTCTTGGCTCATTACTCACTTGATCATGTCCGGTACCTGCTTCTCTCAGGAATTTGTCCTTGTGTATCCTCCCTATCTTTTATGGCCAGCCGGTCCCTGGAACACTCAGTAGGCTTTTGTCTCTTATCTCCGCATTCTTTGTGACTTATCATCTGGGACCTTGGGCTAGCATACCTGTCGACCTGCACTTATGAGTTAGAGAGCTCTGCTGTTCTGGTTGCTTTAATGCTAATTAAAAATTTTCTCTTGCAGTGTAAGCTGCTTTATTGACACAACAGGACAATTGGGGAGCCAAGTTTGTACACCATTTAGACAGGAAATCAGAATTTAAACTACTCAATAACCTATGCCTACAATTCTACTTTACCAATAAAGACTCAGGATCCAGATGCTGGGGTGAAAAGCTGCCAGCTCAGAGAGGCAGAGAAAGCACCCCAGCTGACCTTCCTACTCAGCTCACATCCCAAAGGAAAAGGCAAAAACCAAAATCTCAAATCTAAAAAGCCCAAGGCCAAGAGCCTGCTAGCTCACCCTACAGCCCAGGAGGAAAAAGCCAAAAGCCTAAAGGCCAAGGAGCTAAGGAGCTAAAGAGCACCTTCCTCTCCATGCTGTCTTAAATGCCCTTCCCTCAAAGTCCCTCCTATCTACTTAATCCCCGTCAGCTGGTTTCTTGCTCTGCCTCTTGACCTAGGTTAACCTTATTAAATCCTGTATACCGGGGCTGGGCGTGGTGGCTGCGCACGCCTTTAATCCCAGCACTCGGGAGGCAGAGGCAGGTGGATCGCTGTGAGTTCGAGGCCAGCCTGGTCTACAAAGTGAGTCCAGGACAGCCAAGGCTACACAGAGAGACTCTGTCTCGAAAAACCAAAAAAAAAAAAAAACCTCCTGTGTACAGAAAGCTCTTGGATGAAAGGTGTGTGTAAGGCTGGCTGAACCACACCTTAATCACCTGTTTAGAGTAAACAGAACGTTCTTCGATTAAAGGTGTGTTAGGGCTCAACCACACTAAACAAGAATTGAGTTTTTAGCCAGGCAGTGGTAGCGCACGCCTTTAATCCCAGCACTCAGGAGGCAGAGGCAGGCGGATTGTTGTGAGTTCAAGGCCAGCCTGGTCTACAAAGTGAGTCCAGGACAGCCAAGGCTACACAGAGAGACCCTGTCTCGAAAAACCAAAAAAAAAAAAAAAAAAAAAAAAAAAAGAATCGAGTTTTTACAGTTCACAATCTCAAGGTTCACAATGCTGTCAAATATCCTGCAACACATGTTTTTGTGTGTGTGCTTGACAGCACACCCTGAGAAAGCTTGGGCTGCACTGGGATCCCAGGCATGCAGTATAGTAGCTAGCTGGTTAATAAAGACTTTCTATTGACTTTAACCCATGTCTAAGCATCTCTGATGAACACTCCACAACACAGCACTTTTCAAAGTGCTGAAGACACTATGAATGTAACATGTAGAGAACGCATTATTCTCATGATTGTCACATGGTTCTCCCTGCTGTATGTAGTTTGTCTTATACATGTGAAATAAAATAAATAAAAAAATAAAGTGCTGAAGGGTAGTAAGCAGCCCTGTTAAATATAATCGAATCTTTCAGTCATAACTGTTCTACCCAGTTTTAGATAGACATTCTCTGTCAAACCCCGAGGTCATCAGCTTCACACCCATTCACTGTGGCACTTTAAAGTGAATCTCCTCTTCTTTTTTAGCCTGTTCAGGCTGCATCACTCAAACCTGAATAAAACCCTCTATGTGATAAAGACGCCTCATTTACGGGGCGAACATGTCACAGACACTTTCTCTGCGCTCTGACCAATCCTGAGTTTCTGCATTACACAAAGACACTTCTCTGACAAGGACTGGGAGCTGCCCTAACCTAAGGTTACAGAGATAGGAATCAGACAGCAGCTGGGTGCTAAGACCCTGTAGTCAGACAGCAGCTGGATGCTAAGACCCTGTAGTCAGACAGCAGCTGGATGCTACTCTGGAGACCCACGTTTCCTGCGCTGAAGCTCAGAGCCAGAGCTTGGGAGGTGTTCTGATGAGCCCGGAGGGGGGTGGGGAAAGCTGTGATTGCCTGCAGGGCTTTCCTGAATGGAGTGGGGGAGGGGCACATGAGCTGCCACCCCTCGCTGAGGAGGTTATGATAGCTGATGGCATCTATGGCAGGCAGTCCGTTGACTTTAAGGGGTCAATGGATGCCCCCCCCCGTAGTGGATGGCCCCACAGCCATACATATATGAGCAACACAAATTGGACTTAGTGGGTTATTAAAAAAAAAAAAAAGGATATGAAGTTGAGAGGGGTTGTTGGAGGAGTTAGAGAGGGGGATGGCTTAGTCACTCACTGCCCCACTGCTGTGAAGAAAGACCATGACCATCAAGACTCTAATGAAACAAAAAGACATTTAACTGACGGCTTCCTTATATTTTCAGAGGGTCACCCCGTTATCTTCATCACCTTCATGGTGGGGAGTACGGTGGCAAACATGGCACTAGAGAAGTAGCTGAGAGATACATCCTGATCTGAAAAGAAAGAGACGGACAGACAGACAGACAGCCGACAGTCTGGGCCTTACGAAAATGTTTGAAACCTCAAAGCCCACTCTAATGCTACGCTTCCTCCAACAAGGCCACGCCTCCTAATCATTCTTTTCTTTCTTTTAGGATTTATTTATTATTTATACAGTGTTCTGCCTGCATGTACACCTGCAGGCCAGAAGGGGGCACTAGATCTCACTATAGATGGCTGTGAGCCACCATGTGGTTGCTGAGAATTGAATTTAAGACCTTTGGGGAAGCCGGGCGTGGTGGCGCACACCTTTAATCCCAGCACTCGGGAGGCAGAGGCAGGCGGATCGCTGTGAGTTCGAGGCCAGCCTGGTCTACAAAGTGAGTCCAGGACAGCCAAGGCTACACAGAGAAACCCTGTCTCGAAAAAAACAAACAAACAAACAAAGACCTTTGGGAAAACAGCCAGTGCTCTTAACCTCTGAGCCATCTCCCTGGCCCCCTAATCATTCTAATCCTTCTCAATCCTTAATGACTAAGCATTCAGATATATGAGCTTATTGGGGCTATTCTTATTCAAATCACCAAAGGGGGTGAATATATTACATATCTATATGAAATTCCTGAAGAATAAAAAAAGTTTTTAAAGATTTATTTATTTTATTTATTGCATATGAGTGCTTTATCTGCAGAAGAGGGTATCAGATTACATTAGATGGTTGTGAGCCACCATGTGGTTGCTGGGACTTGAACTCAGGACCTCTGGAAGAGCAGGTGGCGCTCTTAACCACTGAGCCATCTCTCCAGCCCTAAAAAAAAGAAAATTTTAAGTCCCTGTGGAGAGGAGAGGGGGGAAGGGTGTGAACTACGTAAATACAGTGCTTAGATATGGAACTCTCAACAAATTTTAAGTTAAAAAGATTTTTCTATTTAGATCTGTGGTGCATTGAAAGAAGCATTGTTTTATTTTTATGCCTCAGGCTTTGTTTAAATGTCTCAGGATTGTGTTGGCTTTCCCCAAGAGCATGCATATGTAACATGCATTTCTTTCTTTTCTTCTTCCTTCCTTTTCTTGTGTTCATCTGTTTCCAGCTCTGATGGACTGTGGACAAGCATAATGGAACTGTTCACAGTGTGCTCGGTAGCTTGACCCTACAGAGGGCCCTGTAACTGGCGACACCTTTAGCCTCGGTCCTTTATTCCTAGGGTTTGTGAGGGGTGCTTTGCTCCTTGTGCTGCTGTACCTGGGCCTGGGAGCCACGCCTTAGACTAGGGACGTGATCACGGCAATACATGGCAGTAATTTAAATGCACCCCAGACCGTACTGGGATGTCTCCCCTACCGCCACCGCCACCCCAGGTCACCTGCTAAGACAAGAGGATCTCTGTGAGTTCAAGGCCAGCCTGGTCCACAAAACGTGAGTCCAGGACAGCCAAAGCTATTACACAGAGAAATCCTGTCTCAAGGAAAAAAACAAAAACAAAAAGTCAGTCTCCAACAGCCATCTGCACACACTCCTTAAAGACCCGCCCTCCACCGTGAGGAAAGGAAGTATAGCAAGGCCATCAGCTGTCATACATGTATTTAGGATGATCGTGGGAGAGCCACACAGTCTTAGAATTTGAGATAAATTCAAGCAAGAGCATGTCTGGCTAAGTTTTCAACAGCAAACAAACTGAGATATGGTGATACATCTCACAGTCCAGCGAAAAGGCAAAAGTATGGCCCAAAGCTAATAAAAGGGCGTGGTGCGTGTACATACTTATTACATGAAAGGTCCTAATTAGATAGCCAGCGCTCATCAAGTTTTACTGTGTGTAATGGTTATAATAGCTTCTGTGTGCCATAGTCCTGGCCTCAAAGGGATAGAGTATACAGAACGGTTAAGAAAGAAATGTTTACTCTTGAGTATGTTAATATGTCACGTTGAACACTCTGTAGGTGTCCCAGTATGTTAATATGTCACGTTGAACACTCTGTAGGTGTCCCAGCTTTCTCTCCGAAAGGCTTTCCGTGGAACTGTAAGGAGGCACACACGACCCAGAAGCTGACTAACTGGGCTGAGCACTCACTCTCATGAAGGTTTAGTGCTGACGGTAAGCAGCCCTCTGAGAGCGCGTTCTAACATAAGTGTCCTAAGTGTGTCGCCACCCTTGCCTTTACCCTCCACGGCTTCCTTAGTTACAGGATGGTGTGGCACAGCTGCCCCAAGTCAACAGGACTCCCAAGAAACACCCGACCCGTGGGAACCGCCTGTGTTCGGCATCCATGAGAGAACCCAGCACCTGAGGGAAAAACAGTAAAAGTTACCGAGTTACACTTTTAGACTGGGTTCCATTCAGTAGCCTAGTGGGGTACATCTCGAACTAGCTCCAAAATGCTGCTGCTGACAGGCTGGGCTTCTGGTCCTAGACCACACTTCGGGGAACACCTGTCTAGACTAAACACAGTCGCTTAAGTTAAATGTTAGGAGCTTTAAAGCTAACGCGCCTTTAGCGTTAAGCGAGAGAACCTGCCTGGGCCAACCCAAGCGCCCGCCCTGCAGCATCTCCACCAAATTCCTGGCTAGAGCCACCCGAGCGCGCAGTAGGATCAGCATCACTCCAGGACCCCGACAGCCCACGCGCGCCCCCGACTCCCACCGGGCCGCGCGCCCCAACCACCTTCCTGCTCTAAACCTGACTTTCGGCTCCAAGCTCCGCACCGCGCACGCGCAGCGCGCCTCCGACGACACCCGGAAGTGCCTGTGCTCTGTGCCTGCGGCTGGGGCGGGGGGGGAGGGGTGGTCGAGAAAAGCCACACCTCCTGGCCCTCTACGACCCCCCCCCCCGACGTATTCTTGGGAGTACCTTGGATGGAAGGATTTTAGGAAGTTTGAATCTCGCCAAATTAAAACGAAAACCTAGCTGCCGAAACCCGGGATCGAACCAGGGACCTTTAGATCTTCAGTCTAACGCTCTCCCAACTGAGCTATTTCGGCGCTGTGTCTATATCTCCCTCGAGTATCCTATCCCTGAGTACTTCAGGTCCGGTTGTCCCGCCTGGGTTCCGTCAATAATTAACCTCAGTCCCGCGTCCTTTTTCTTTTCTTTCTTTCCTTCTCCCCCCGTCCCCCCTCTATGTTCAAGTAGTGGCTCTTTCGTCTCACTTTTCCCGACCAAGAAGAAATGCACAGTAGTTCTGGTCCCTTCCCGACACCAAGCTTTGGCGCGCGCAGCCAGAGCGCAGGACAAGCGGGTACACACTCACCCCCGCCAGGATCGGGGTATCCTAGGTAAACGCTACGCGTTTGGACTGTGCGGGAATGTTCCAGATATGGCTGGCTGGCGGAGAGTCCTTTGGCCAGCCCCGGGTGCGGCAAGTGTAGAGTCCCTGCATGTGACCTGAAAGGGCCACAAACTCGGTCACAAGCTCTTTGCGTGGAATCTGTTTGGCAAACGCTTGGGCGAGTCGGGGTTTCCAAAGCACCCACTTGGTTCGCCCTGCCCCTTACTAACATCCTGTTTTCTTTTTCTCTCCAATTAAATAGTACTAATCTCAAGGCAATTTCCTTTCTCTTACCTCCCTTTTAGCCTTCTTATGAGAGCTTTTCATTTACCTGGAAGCGTCGCTATCAATTTGGGTTGATGGATGGAACTGAAAGAGAAAAATAAGGAGTGCTGGCAACCTTCACTGGATCCCTGCAGTCTGCATTTTACAAACGAGTCTCTGAGTCCCCGGCTGTATAAACCAATAAACGGAGATGAACCAAACCTGGTTTTGATCCTCAGCATTTCATGGGGCATGTGTGGTGGTACATGTGCAACACCATCATTCAGGAGGTAGAGGTGGGAGGAGCAGAAGTTCAAGATCATCCTCAGCAAAATAGCAAGTTCAAGGCCAGAGTGGGATATTCGTGACTATTTTGGAAAGAGAAAAAAAAGAACAACAAGTAATGGCATGTCGGGTCCCAGCCCGCCGGAAAAATCGAATCAGGGTTCACCTGAAAGAGGGAGTAGGGATTGAAAGTAGGATACAGAGACTCGAGAAATAACGAATCAAGTCAGGACATTTCTGATCAAGATTCACTGTATTGCCGACTAGCAGGAGCATATATAGGGCAAGGTCAATAGCATCTATTCTTATCTCACTCACCCTAGCCCCCGGGCAAGAATGCAGTAGCCTAAATCGCTCCCCGTAGAACTTCCTAGTTCTTTGAGTAGTTCCTTGTAAGAACTTCCTAGATCCTCTGGGTGGTTCCAAGTTGAGACTTCTCTACTTCTTTCAAAGGTAAATAGCCCAAGGATGGCCTAGAACACAAGACCTCATGGTGAGGTAAAGGTCAGCAAATCGAAGGTCACAGCATACAGCCTAAAACCAGGATTTCTGACATGGCAGATTTTGGCATGGGTGCCCACATTGCAAAAAAGGAAAGGCGGGTAATGAATCATCTGTGGGTGTCAAGTCTAGGTGGGTAACATTATGTGAGGCCAATACAAGGTTCCAGAGGCTCCCTCTATATTTTATTTAGTAGTTACAAGGGGAGGGGGTAAAAGCTATGCCCCGAAGAAATCAGACAACACCCTGATGTGGTCATCAAAATTAAGATCAGCAATGGAGAGCATTTGGGCATTGTGCTCCAAGACACCAGACTCTTCCTCGAAAAATCCAGCCAGGCATAAGTGTGTTGGGTTTTACCATGAAGCAGCATCAAAGAATTGCCAAACAAAAGCCATTCTAGGCCATAACTAGAAGGAGAGATCTGAGAACACACTCACACACACACACACACACACACACACACACACACACACACACACACACACACTATCACCACCAGGTAAGGATGTTAAAGAAACATGACTTCCAATGCAACTTGGCATCAAGACCCAGCTTTCACACAGGAGGACATGTGATGAGACAGGGCCTGAGGACTTTTCCAAGGCTGGCAGCCATAGTTATGAGACTGAAGATCCTTGCGATCAGGGAATGCAGGGGAACATGTTCAGTAGAAGTAACTCTCGAATGGCTCAGAAAACAAGGAAAAGAATAACATAAACTTATAATATTCTACACACAAATAAACACAGGTAGACAAGAAAATTTAGAAAAATACTAACAACTGTTCGATCTGGGTGACGTGTATACAATTTCTTTGTGCTGATTTGTAATTCTCCTGAGAACTTGAAACTCAGATTAAATTTTTCTCTTGGTTGTTTTCTGGAGGACAACAGTTTCAGTTAGAATCAGCAGTGCTAGACAGACAGCTTGGCTTTATTTAGCCCAAATCCAAAAATCTGAGGCCCGGAAAAACTACACATATAACTTGCTTAACCATCCTGGTTGAGAAGCCACAACAAAATCCATTTTCTCTTGGGTTATTGTGTATGCAGTGCTCTTGCCTGAATGTACACCTGCAGGCCAGCAGAGGGCATCAGATCACATTATAGGTGACTGGGAGCCACCATGTGGTTGCTGGGAATTGAACTCAGGACCTCTGGAGGAGCAGGCAGTGCTCTCATTGGCTAAGCCATCTCTCCAGCCCCTTGGCTGGGAATTCTAAGACCAGGACACCAGTTCAGTGGGGTTCTGTTAATGGATGTGTCCTTCGCCCACAGCCACCCTGTGCCCCACCCCTGCTTCACTCAGTACCCCAAGCATGTGTGTGGGGACAGAGAGAAAGCTACCTCTGCAGATAAGGGCAGCGTTAACCATCTCCTAAAAGCCTCCAATCCAAGCAGCACCACACTCAAGAGTCACAGCCATGAGGGAAGTCCACACTCCAATCTGTGCTAAGTAGACAATTTGGTGCAAAGTGGCAGCCAGTGACAAAGCAGTTCTTTACACTGTATCACACGCTTTTAATCTGCAAACTTTATTTACTTATAATTTTGGTGTGGGGCACTCTCTTCCTTAAGAACCCAAGTTCCTCTCCAAGAAATCAGTGTAAAAAGGAAGATGTGGCACATCAGACAAAAAAAAACAGGACATTTCTGAAGAGGCAGGCTTGGGGGAAATGGATGGTTTTGTTTCCTACCCAGATGCTGATTTGTAGAGCTCAGAAATTCTCTCAAACTGAAGAATTTGTTCACTTGCCCAATTATTTGCATCCAGCCTGAGGTTTTATTTCATCTTTTATATGGCATGCCATCCTGATCTCCCTAGTACCCATCCCCTTTTCTTTCAGGGTATATGGCTTACAGGAACATGTTACCACTGCACTCAGATATGTTTGCTTTTTTGACACTGGGTATACCTCTGTGTTCCCATGGCTATCCTTGAAGTTTCTGTGAACTGTTTGCTTTTATCCCCCTGATTGCTGGAATTCCAGCTGGTGATCGATAATTTGGACAGCAATTAGAAATTTCACATGGAGTTTTCTTTTTCCAATCAAATTGGGTAAAATTTTGAGATATATGAGATAATTATGTAAATATATCCTCACATTTAAGATAGTGTTTCCCTAGGTAGACCAAGGGGCCCTCAGGTCCAGTGACAGTCATCCTTCATTTCTGAGTACTGATTCCAGTTGAATGTCAAATGCCTGTGTTATTATGAACTTCTATTCATACCTAAAGTGTCATTTATCTCTCTTTTTTTCAAATAAAGTGTTTTTGAGTAAAAAAAAAAATTTTGGTGTGGGGGTTGAATCCACGGCCTGTGGTGTGCTAGGCAGTGCTCTTCTGTTGAGCGCTAACCCACTCCTCAGTTTTTCTGAGACAGTTTACTGCAAGTTAGCTCAAGCTGGCCTTGAACACACTATGCAGCCAGCGGTGTCCTCACATTGTCCCCCGCCCCAGCTTCTCAGGTGAGACCATAGATGCATGCCACCACACCCAGCCACGTTTAATTTTTTTTAAAAAAGGCCCTGTTTTAGTTAAAAACTGGAATAAGAAGCAGAATCCAGAACTAGGCCCCAAGCTTGCACTTGTTTTCTCTGTGTGTGCTCTGCATTCTGAAGTTGTCCGTGCATAGAAAGCAATACCTTCACTCGATTGAATGCAAAGTGACTCATCCAAAGTTATATGTTAAAATTGTAACTGAGAGGGGAAGCACTTAAAAGGTTAATAGATTCCAAATATCATCAGTGTGTTGAATCGATCTAAAAGAAGTTAATTTATTTAGAGCCATTAAGCCACGGGTCGATGAAGACCTTATTGTTTTTTTTTTTCTTTTGTTCAATCGCTTATGTCAATATAAACCCCCTGGGTATGCTTACAAGGCCGGAGCAATTAAGTAAATTATACTCAAGAACAAGCTACCAAGCCATTGGTATGCTCTAATCCAACCCTCCCACACCCATCCAACAAGAGTCTAAATCAGCTTTGTGGATTTTGCACGATGCCCTAAAGGTCAGAAAACTTGGATTCCAGAATTTGCGTGTTCCCTATAAGCTTGGTAACTCTTAACTACTAATACTTCTTATCTTAATTGTGTGGTTTGCAGTTAGTGGTTACGTGGGCCAGCCTTCCAAACTGTTTCCACATCCCCATCTCCCCATTTGCCTGCCTCTGCCTCCTACTACCTTGAATTTTCTTTGCTTTTAGTTTTGCATAATAAAAATTTGAGAGAGGGAAATTAAAAAAAAAGAAAAAGAAAAAGAAAAAATTTGAGAGAGGGTTAATATCAGGGTTGTGTTACAGTTGTAGAAATCTCTGGGTTCGAACCCTGTGTTTTCCTGTCTGGGAAGAGCTCTGTTCACGGCTGGTCTCCGTAGCCTGTGTGCACTCATCGACATGTCTTGTCACGTACACGTCAGGATCGTATTTCTGGCATCCTCAAATCAGAATGACACAGCCTGATAAAGGACCTTCGTCTTGTTCTTTCTTTTCCTTTGAGACTCTTCCTAAAAACTCCCAAATCAGAAGAAGGTCTGACTTAATTTTTTTTTTCAAAAACAAAATGGTTTTTGTTTTTTGTTTTTTGTTTTTTGAGACAGGGTCTCTCTGTGTAGCCTTGGCTGTCCTGGACTCACTTTGTAGACCAGGCTGGCCTCGAACTCACAGTGATCCACCTGCCTCTGCCTCCCAAGTGCTGGGACTAAAGGCGTACGCCACCACTCCCAGCTAAAAACAAAATGTTTAAAAAACAATGTCTAACCTGATTTTTGCTCTATAAGGAATCATCTTTATGACTAAGTGAAACTATGCTGCTTAATAATTCGAAACACAGATTTCCAGGTCGTACAGTCAAGTCCAACGTCATACATAGCAACAGTTTTCTTTAACTTTACAAGGTCAACTTAATATTCTATCATGACACATGATGGGATAAAAATGTCTTCTTTGCCTTTTATTTTTAACTTTTAATTTCCTTTCTGATTCAAGCTTTCTGTTTTCACCTTCACAATTACAAAGGAAAATCAGATTGCAGTGGTTAGAATATAGCAGCAGCCAGGGCCGTTTGATTAGTGTCTTGGCTTAAGCAGCCTCAATGGCAACTCATGAGAATTCAAAACTGATTTAATTTCAGCTCTGTGGTGCATTACTCTTTTTTTTTAATGATAACTGAAATATTTTCAGAGCAAGTCAGAGTTTTATGCATATTTAGAATTCGATGAGGGTGGAAGAAACATCTAGAAAACAGGAGATTGATTTAAGGAGAATATGCATTTTGTAAATATTAAAAGCTTAGCCCTTTCATTTGATAAGTAAGATTCAAATACCTGAAATGGGCATTTTCTTCTAGATGGATTTTTGGGTTTGGTTTTGGTTTGGTTTGTTTATTTGTTTTTGTTTTTGTTTGGTTTGGTTTGGGTTTTTTGGCAAAGAAAAATTGCTTCACGTTTTCAACCATGTTTATTTGGTTCTTTGGGTGTGTGGAAGTGTGAAGGACAAAATTATTCCCAGGACCATTAGTTAACATGTAACATTATTTTTTCTATAAACAGATTATAGATATTTTTCAAAGGTTTATTCATCCTAATTTGCTGACTATGCCATATCTCTTTCTTTAACTTAAAAATGCACTCACCTTTGCTCCAACCTCAATGGTTAATTTTCAGGACTGTGGACCGGAAGAGAGAGATGTTTTCCCTCCTTGTCAGCAGTCAGAGGATGGGAACAAAGGAAAGTTTAGGACCTTATTAGACAGTGAATAGGGAGAGCGGTGTCCCCATGGGTTAGAACCAAAAGAAAAGGCTGAGAATTAGGATAGTTTCTTTGGTTCCTGAGCACTGACTTAACTAGTGGAGACCAATGAGTGGGCATCCCTGTGGCTGAACTTAGAACAGAGAGGTTACGTTGCTAACACAGTTTTTCCACCACTGCAAACAATTATTTTAAGTGTGTCAGTTAGAGCATGGTAAGTGGTGATCTCACCTGTCAATTTGATAGGATTTAAAACCAGTATGTTTTGGCGCATGTGAAAGAGAGAATGTTTCAAGAAAGGTTTAGTTGGTCAAGGAAGAGCCACTCTGAAAATGGGTGTGACCGTCCCACGGCTGGAGGTGTGGACTCAATGAAAAGGAGAAAGTGACCTGTGCACCAGCGTTCACCGGTCGGCTTCCTGAGAGCAGATGGGATGGGACCAACGGCCCCTCTGTTCCTTTCAAACTAAGGGGCAAAGTAAACCCTTTATTAGTTACTTTTCTGTGGCTGTGTTAAAATGCCGTCATTTAAAGCAACTTAAGAGAGGGAAAAGCTAATTCTGGCCTCCAGAGGAATAGAGTTCATCCTACGGGGAAGTGGGGAATGACAGCAGGACCCGGAAGCTGGCTGATCTTCTTCCATCCATATGTAGGAAGCAGAGAGAATAAGGCGATGAGGAGGAGCGAAGGATGACCCTGCAAGGCCTGCCCCTACAGCCTGGATCAAAGCTGCACCTCCTAATAATCACAGCCCCCCAACAGGGCCACCAAAGAGAACCAAGTGCTCAAATTCATCAAACACCACACTCTCCCTCCCTCTCTCCCTCCCTCTCTTCCCTCCCTCTTTGTCAGGTATTTTATACAGCTCTGGAAAAAAGAAACTAGCATTCGCATTTAAGCGGTATACACAGCAAATATTAGAATTACTGATTATGAACACCACGAGAAGATGAAAGGAAAATCATTCAGAGATAGAAAAGTAGAAGCCTCCTTAAGAGGCTCTGAAGTGAGACTAAAGGGAGTCCTTCCGAGCAAAGTCCCACGTAATTACCAGACACAAGCGCAAGAGTTACAGAGTGTGAACCTCACAAGGCTGTACTCAAATGGGGAATATAAGAGCAGGGGCCAGCCGGGCGGTGGTGGCGCACGCCTTTAATCCCAGCACTCGGGAGGCAGAGGCAGGCGGATCGCTGTGAGTTCGAGGCCAGCCTGGTCTACAAAGTGAGTCCAGGACGGCCAAGGCTACACAGAGAGACCCTGTCTCGAAAAACCAAAAAAAAAAAAAAAAAAGAGCAGGGGCCCTGCTTGGACGGTCGTGTAGAAGGCTATGTGTGCATGAGGAGAAGGGAAGAAAAGAGGCACAAGGAACTGAGACAGAGAACCAAAGCCAGAGACACCCCACCCCCGCCCCCGCCCTTTAGAGCCCTCCACATGAAAACACAAAAGATGTGGGTGTACCTTAACATATGAAGAAAAAAAGAGAGAGAGAGAGAGAGACTTGCTCCTGGAGGAGCTTAGACCAAGATGGAGCCTGGTTTGAATTCTCCACTTCTCCCCCGTATCTCTGTTTAGTGTGTGAGTCTGTAGTCTGTCTATTGTCTCTGTCTGATCAGTCTGTCTCTGCTGCCTGTCGGTAACAAAGGACTTTGCTCTGTATTTATTGGACAGTGTAGGAAACACACTGTAGGAAAGAAATGAGAGTTTTCTACGGACATCTTTGAATTTAAGAAGGAAAAAGTTACTTTATTGAACTCAGAACTGCACACAGGGCCTGGAGAGATGGCTGAGGTTAAGAACACTATCTGTTCTTCCTGAGGTCCTAAGTTCAATTCCCAGGAACCACATGGTGGCTCACAACCATCTATAATATGGTCTGAAGCCCTCTTCTGACACACAGGCAGGCATACATGCAGCCAGAGCACTCACATATAAAATAAATTAATTAAAATAAAAAAACCTGCCAACAGATGTTATCAACCTATATCCACATGTTGCTTTCAACATTTATGGGTTATTTGTTTTTTAAGGCTGTTTTTCAACCTGTTGGCTACTGTCAGCAATGGATTGCCACACACACACACACACACACACACACACACACACACACACACACACACTATTCTGAGTCAGGGACGTGGAAGAATACATAGTTTAAGACTAAAGCTATGGGGCTGGGCGTGGAGGCACAGGCCTTTAATCCCAGCATTCAGGAGGCAGAGGCAGGCGGATCGCTGTGAGTTCCAGGCCAGCCTGGACTACAAAGCGAGTCTAGGACAGCCAAGACTACACAGAGAAACCCTGTCTTGAAAATCAAAAAAAAAAAAAAAAAAAAAAAAAAAAAAAATTAAAGCTATGTACTCAGCTTAAGTTCTGAAAGCCTAAAGAAACCCTGTTAAGAGCAAAGCATAATAAGGTTGGATGGTCACACTGTTCTCTCAGAGGCACATTAACCTAAACGAGCCAAATACACAGCAGGATAGAACCTTGAGCATTGGGTACAGATGA